>NC_056701.1:28443478-28443634 GCF_018831695.1 Puntigrus tetrazona
AAAGGTCCACAGACATTCGGATCAGCCACAAACTCACTTCTTGTGATTTCACAGTACCTGCAAAAATATTGAGAGCGGCTGAAGTTCTCTGTAAACCCACCTATGCAATGAGAACCCAAGTTATCCCCAGCAATGCAGTAAAGACCCCCTTTTACT
>NC_056701.1:28443734-28460581 GCF_018831695.1 Puntigrus tetrazona
TATATATATATATATGCAGTTTTAGTGGTGTATTAAAAAAGAAAAAACAATGATAGACTGAAATTATATTCCATACAGAAGTATCCCTACCTCTCAGAGTGAGAATCTGCCATGTTTTAAGTTAAAGTCCTGAAAGAGAAAAAAATCACATTACATAAATGTATTAAATGCAAGGGTTTAACACACCAGCTAACACAGGCAGGTGGTTTAAAAATATACAAAATGCACAAAATGTAAACCAACTGGCATTCAGATGCTGATCAACACTTCAGATTATCTGCCTTCAATGACTGACTTTTCAATTATTTGAGTTTTTCGACTTTTTTTTTTATAGCCTGAATATGTAAATGTACATCTTTGTCTTCACAGATGCTACTTAATAAATTACAAAATATGCATACTTACAGTAACCCTCTCCTCATATGGTAACCTACTCTCTTTCTTCAGTCAAACCTGAATACTTTTCAGACAACAGAATCAGGAACTGTATTTATACTCTGAAAATATCCACCTCCTGAAGATCATGTGATTTACAAAAAACTTTTGCGTTACATAAAATATATAATACGCTGTTGATACACAGAGTAACTTTTTCAACAGTTTTGCCTGTTGTCACCATCTCTTCTCAAGTATTTGATCATTTCAGACCTTCATAGGAAATATACAATTAATTCCTCACCTCAGGATGTCCATTCTATGGCAGAAACGGAAAAGCAAATAGAGAAAAAACTGTGCAGTTCTTGTTTATATGAGCAAAGAATGATAAAGATTATGAGATACATTATGTGTATACTAAATGCTAAAGACGTGTTTTTAATTTAGATTTTAATGGCGTGTGTCTGAACCTAAAACATTATCAGGAATAAAAAGACTGGAAGCTATGGCTACCAAACAAAAAGTATCTTAATTGAATTAAAGTGTACAAACAATAATTTGGCAGAAATTTTCATTCAATTTTCATTTAGCAGAAAAACATTGGTATTTTGCAAAAATCTCAAAAACCTTTAATAAATTGTCAAAACATGCAAAACAGATGGAAAATGAACTATTTTATTTGGTACGCAAAAGTCTTTACAAATGCCATAACAAATTTAAATTTTGCATTTCGGTTTTTTTTTTTTTTAAATACATCACACTTACATTTAAAATACTGTACTGATGAAGGACCTGGAATGTTTTCCTCAAAAATGTCTCCTTAGGTTACTTATGTAAGAAGGGATTTCAACCTTCCAGTTTGGCAGAACAATGAGGAAGCAAACCTTCTGAAGAAGATGCTGAAGGATACTCAACGAGGGTTCGTCATATGAGAAACTTACTGAAAAGTGGAGTCAGTTGCTCACAACCCTTGTAAGGGGAATGGCATAGCAAGCGTGACACCAGCCAGCTCTAGGCAATTGATGTGCCAAAGCAGACAGAGTCCTCTCAGGAGCCTCTGAAAATGACTACCAAAACGGCATCTTTAAAAAGACTCAAAACGACTGTGTTCCGCTGATTGTGTTGTAACGCCACTAGGAACAACTCCAGCTCTTCCTCTTCATTTGCAGCAGTGAGCTCTCGTGTAGCAGCATGCAGATGCTCAGCTCCAAAGCGAAAATATAATGAGTGATTACACCTGTCGCCTATTTATACCCATGTGATGGGGAGTGACTCAGGATAAGTTAACCTATTGCCCAATTTTATTGCCGTGTTCTCTTCATGGCTTCAAGTTAGCCCCCAGTCTGTTGTCACAACAAAGCTTGTACTGACTGACAGACACTGCATTAATACAATGCTTATGGGGAATGGCTACAGTGTCACGGCTCTGACAACAAACTAGTTGTTGTCCACAGGGCAGCTCTGTGGCATATGTGCTTGCACTGGACACATACAGTTTTGCTTCTGCCGACCGGGCTCCCTGAAGGGAGGACAGAAGGCCTGGAGTACTATGGCCTCCTTCCTCAAGAGAGTATCTACTCATAATCCAAACTGGATTTTGTAACCATTTTCTATAGTGAGCAGAACTCACTGAGACACATTTGGCAAAGTTTCCATGCTGTTAAATAGTCTACTAAGAGAGCCAGTTTCTTGAGAATGAACCGGCACACCAGTAGGTTGCAACCGAACTAGCACCTCTAGAGGGAGGTGACAATCCTCATAGTACAGCTCATCTCTTAGTGGGGAAAACCGCCAGAGTTATAGTTCATGGGCGTCTCCAGTGAGCATAACTTTCAGAGTTGCTGAGGTGGTTTCCCAAGGGCACCAGGGGAAGACGGGCACAATGTAATGCAGTGTCACACAGCTGGCCTCGGGGGTTACGTAAGTATGCCTTTCCCCAGTGAGCCTTCTCCCGCAGATCCTCTGCAAGGTCAAGGAGGACAAGGAACAGGTTCTGTTGGTTGTGCCATACAGGCCCCCCCGGAATGTAGGTTCCAGATCTTACAGTCCTCGCAACAGCCCCTCCCTGGTGCATACCAAATACGGTGAAGACATATTTGTGTTAATAACTGTTACATTTACACTACAATTTTCAAAACGATTGCTTTTGAAAATACACGTTCCATATGAAATATGAAGTTTACAGTTTTTAAAGATTTTCTGTGTTCCAACATTCAAATCTTTTAAACATCTTTTTTTTTTTTGACCATAAACATAAATCATAAAATTAATGTATTGCTATTTTTTTTAATTGCTATTGCTTTTATGTTTTTGTTTAATGTTATTTAATTTGTACCAGGATACGTTGCTCTTTTAGGGGGTTGAATTAACTTAAAACAGAATGCATGTTTGGAAACGCATGTTGCAATATTTTTAGCCAGTTAAAAAAAAATATTTATTCTCATAAAACTTAAAACTAAACTTGAAAACCATGAAATTCATGACAATAGCCTGTGTACTGTATTATATTGAATAAGCACAATTCTAGGGCCTTTAAATTATCAATATTAATAAAACTTGTCATACACAATCTACATAATGCCTTCTTTCCTCTGATTGATATGTTTTAACAAAAATGTATTAGAGATGTATTATCCATGTATTTTTCACATTATGTATTAGTGTTTTGGTTGTATTAATAATTTAATGGCCCCAGTTTTTACATATTAAATATGATATGTCAGGCTAATATATATTTATAAACTTGCATTATACGTATTGTTTAACAGAATTTAATAAAGTTAGTTCAAGTTAAAAAAGAATACTTAATACATTTTCGTAACAAAATGTTAATGTCACGTTCGTGGTTTGACGCAGGAAGGAGCACTCGAGAAAAAAAATAAACTTAAACAGATTTAATTTTGAACGTGCAAAATAATATTAATTACAGGCAGGCAGACAGGACATAAACCAAGTAAGTAACCTCGACGATCGGACAACGTGAACTCAAAACACACAGGACTAAATACACAAGGAAATTGACTAAATTAACAGGGAGCAGGTGAAGACAATGATACAATTAACACGGAGGGAAGGCAGGGCACAGATAGCACATGGCACGAGACAAAAACAATAACAAAGAGTCCAGAGACGTGACAGTTAATCATCCTTTTTTTAATCAGTTTATTTATATCCCAGGGGCAAGGTATCCTAAATTTCAACGTAATTGTAATAAGCTAGTGTTGATAATAGCAGTTAATTTTACTGCTGAATACGCTTTTTAATTTTATAGGCCACCAACCCCTTGGTCCTCTTTAAAATTTTTATTCGATAATCCAGCTCTCAAATTCAACTGAATAGCCCTGATTTAGAAGTTCTCCTTGAGTGGACTGCGCGGCTTTAGGCTTTGGAAGTTGAAGATGCAAAGCTCAGATGCTGGAGAGATCTGGGAATCCTTTCGGTGGCCAATCGAGTTTGTGAATCAAATGCTTGCGTTTATTCGATTATTGACTTATGCTCTTCTGGGTAAACTGTTAGCAGTCTCAGATAACAAAAAGGTTCTGTGTTTAGTGTTGATTGAGTTCCCTGAGAGTTGAGCACCAAGAAGCAGTTCGGACACCAAGGCATCATCAGAAGGTCATTGATCAGTTTTATGACTCACAAACAGTTTAGGAGGAGGAAACTGGACAGCTTTTACAGCTTGTGTGTTTGTTCATTGAGGTCCCACAAACATCGCTTTACTCAAAAACATTGCCGTATGTCTTTTTAAATAAACACTAAAAAATGCACTGCTATCTACTAACGTCTAGCAGACATCTTTCAGATGTAACAACAGAGCAAACAACCTAAATAATACGTCTTGCAGATGTAAATGCTGACGTCAAATAGACGTCTCCTAAATATGGACGTGTTATCAGGGAATTGACCGCTATAGGTCCTTATTTACTCTAACAGGATAATACCTAAATGGCAGAACAACATGGCATCTGCCATTCCCTCCATCAGGGAACGAGGGTCACATATGTAATCGAGACGTTCCCTGTCTGTCAGCCATGTTGTGACAACAGACTGGGGTCCATATGGAAAACACCACAACCTGAACCCCATCACATCACTATTTGTATTGGCATCTGCCCTATCTTGCATCTATGTAATAAATTATTTTGATATTCTTGATTGGTTACATGCAGAGCACAATTTTAAAGTATGGGTCACCATACTCTGTTACAAGTCACCTTTCTGATTTTCTAGCTAAACTGTTAAAACCTACAAAGTCTTCTAAGTGAATGGTTAGAAAACTAGATTTATTACCCAAAAGTAACACAAGTTTTAGTCTCAGTATACCAACAGAAACTGTAGGAGAGTGAATGATCAGCACTTTTCAGTACCCACAACTGAAGTATCGGTTTCCATTGAAAACTGCGCAGGATGTTAAATTCACTGTGTTACAGACTGCATAGATCCTACATTACCCTTAAAATGTAATATTTTGGACTTAATTACATGTATTGTGCTCCAATTGGTGTTCTTAAGTTCTTGGTTTGAATTTTAGCTCTGTTTAATAGAGACTGCATGTAGACATGTGATGATTTGTGAGGTTTAGGATTAAAATCAGTGTTTGGTGTTTGTACAGCAATGTCAGTCATCTTTCATTAAATCTGATTTTAGGCAATACTCGTGGGTTAGGTTAGGTTTAAGTGTAGAGATATGGTCAAGACTAGAGTTTTCATTTTGGGATTAAAATGTTGTTCAAGAGTCAACAACATATGTTGACCCAGGAACACATCGAACTCAGGACTTGCATACATGAACAAAAGAGTGAAACTGAAAACTGATAGACTACAAAAACTAGGAGAGGAAATGATCAGCACTTTTCAGTACCCACAACCGAGGTGCCCTTGAGCAACAGAACTCCCTTTCTAGCTTGTACTTACACTTCCTCTATCTGTTTGCCTCTTTAACCTGGTTCAAGGTTGTGGCAAGGGGACATAACGTCTCCATTCCCTCCATCAGGGAACGAGGGTCACATAGGAAACTAGATTTATTACCCAAAAGTCAAACGTTTTAGTCTCAGTATACCGACAGGAACTGTAGGAGAGTGAATGATCAGCACTTTTCAGCACCCACAACTGAAGTATCAGCAACAGAACTCCCTTTCTAGTTTGCAATTACCCTTCCCCTGTCTGTTAGCCTCTTTAGGATGAATCGCTTTATATATTCCCCAAGTCGCATTGGATAAAAGCATCTGCAAAATGACTAAATTTAAATTTAACTGCACACTGCTACCTTGGTGCTACAAAAATGTCTGCCTACTGCTGTCTGTGTATTTCCATATTTGAACGTGTCATCTGTAAATTAGCTGTTTAATTTATATTTGGGGAATCAAATCTTAAGGATTCAAGTTGATTTGATTACACTGATTCGAAATTCATAGAATACACTTTATTAAATAATCCATCCAGCGTTTAGCAGAATTTTGTGTACCTTACCAATTCTGTTTTTTTTCCGTGATCAGCAAAATAAACAGACAATTAGTTTGTGTTCACAGCAGATCCCCTTTTCTGAGGATCCTAGGATCCTGTTCCAGCACACAGACAGCCTGTGGGTTGTAGGAACAACCGCAGCGAAGCACACGTTTCAGTCTGCCTGAGGGGGGGCCAGGCAGGCCCCACTTGGACCCCCGACTAAGACCAGCTACTACTGCATAGTGATGTGCTGCAAGAGCAACCACATACACTTTCAGAGTGGAGGGTCACAACCTACGGGGCAGATTCTCTTGCAAGAAAGAAAGCACTACTGCATTCGAGCATCTTTGGGGGTTCTCTCTGCGAAAATAAATCAGTGAACAGTCAAGCGGTGTTGAAAGTGATGCGTTTTCAGCTGTCGTTTGAAGATTGACAGGGATCCATCATTCCAGAATAGGGGTGGGGAAATGATGAATGAATAATAATGTTCTGGAGAGAGATTTCGAGCCTCTCTGTCATTTTATTATGAAGCGTTAATCGCTTTCAGATCTCAGACTTCTCAAGGGGATGTAGTTTTGTAACAGTGAATAGAAAAAGGCAGGTGCTGAGCATGTGGCTGGTATATATGCAAGTATAAGTGTCTTGAACGTTATGAGAGCTGCAATTGGGAGCCAGTGCTCTTTTGGGCTCATTAAAGACTAATTGTACTGCTGCATTCAGAACCATTTGTAGAGGTTTGATTGTGCTTGCAGGAAGTCCAGTCAGAAGAGTATTGTCCAGCCTAGAGATGACAAGGGCTTGGAAAAGAAGTTGCGCAGGATGCTCTGTAAGAAAGGGCCAGGAGTCTCATTATACTCATACTCAATATACATTGCGAATGCACAAAACAGGGCTAAAAAAATGCATACGCCACTTCCTGTTTAACAAACTTGACAGAAAAATTTGCGCACCTGCATGCAAACTCTGACCCATGCATACATACTTTTTTCCTGTAGTGATATGAATGAATAATAAAGTAAAACCATGATTTTAAGCTCTGTTTTCATGTCAGTGTACAGCACATATTTATACTAAATATTAAACTCTTGTTAATTACATAAAGTAATTACAGAGAAGTTAAATTTAGTGGAATGGCTAAAGAGAAAATAATTTTTTAGTTTGAACAATGATCAATGATATTAATCAATTACTTCGATATAATGGCACACTATTGGATTTGGTGGCCGAACTGTCCATTTTTTGGATTGAATAAGTTTAATGATAGCTAAAAGCTTACTGTTCAACTGCAGCTGCTTACATGGAGGTGTTGATGTTGTGTGAAGGCATCTCTAAAAAATCATGAAAAATACTGCCATTTGAAAGGTAAGTCTACAACTATCAATCTAGCTTTTGAGCACACCTGTTTGTCAAAGGTTACACCAAGATTTCTGACCAAAGTTGTGTGTGCTTGTAGTGGTAAGGCATTTGAGGTCAAATGAAGAAAGGAGTGAATGAAAATCTGAAGCATGAGGTTTGTCTAGATGAATGTTGAAGAGTTGGGGTGCCATCGTTATTTGTTCAGTGACTCCCAAACTACTGTATTTGATTAACAAATAATTTTTCTATATAGTGATTGGTTGATTTTATTAAAAGCTCACAAAACACTGCTTCAAACACTCCAAAAGCGGCACCTAGTGGCAAAAATTTAATTTGCATGTTTTTTTCAGACCAACGTGAAAAGATCAACAAGTGAGTGTGCAATATGCTAATGTTTACTTTTGACAGCACGAAACGGCTTAGGACTGGTTTTGAAAACGACTTGTTTTAATGATTCAGAGGTGACTTTCTTTTAAGGGACAGGAGTTTTTCATTCACTTAGAGTTGGTGTTACATGCTGCATGAAAGGAAATTTTCTAAATTTCTTAATGGTCCACTTTAAAGGTCCCGTATTGTTAAATTTCTAATTTCCTGTCTTTTTTCATGATAAATTAGGTTTAATTTAAATGCAACCTTCTTATAAGTTTCAAAACGGTAAGTCTACAGTACCGTTTTTTTTCATCTAATTTGAGGTTGTGTTACCTTGATTATGTAGCCAAATCTGCGTCATTTTAAAAGACCCGCGACTCAGTCCTCCCTTGGACATACCGGTAGTGTCGCTACATTTCATTTGTCTGCTCATGCGTCACTCAGAAAAGAACAGGCCAATCAGAAGAGAGGCTCAGTAATCAGACAGACCAAATTGACCTATTTGACAGAGCTCCTGAGAAAGGAGCTGTAAAAACAAAGTTCACAAACTGAATCATGTGTATTGTACGGTTTAAATCTGCTTCATGACTGCTTTGGCTCTACAATATTTCCCTCCATCTTTACTTGCAGTGAAAACTCTTCTAAAATTGTATTTTGAACAGTCTGCGTTATTCAGAAGAAATGGGCAACTCAAAATCCAAATTTGGTGAGTCTCTCATTTAACAAAAATCAAATTTTAATTAGAACAACAGATAAAAAATATATAACTAATTAAAAAGTTATTTAAAAAATATAATAATGTTTTATTTGTCAGTTATGTATGATAAATCAGAAAAGTCATACATGTGCATAGATTAAATAAACAACTTTAAGAACTCATGACTAAAGAAGCTTCCTTTTAAGGTTTTCACCAAAACGTATCGATATGTATTGTAATAAGAGATGTACAAATAAAATCGAAAGTAATTTAAATGGCAGCATCCAAGTATCTAACCTTTGGATAAATTCCAGCGTGCATGCGGTTTCTGCTTGGTATTGAAGATTGAAGTTGTAGTATGTAGAGAAAAGAGCTGCAAGCCCAGACAGAAAAGATGATTGGATGCACTCACAAGTGATGTGCTCCTCAAGACTTCACCTGAAACTTTAAATAGAAAATCCCATTTCAACATTGACATAACATAAGAAGCTGAATAACATAGAAGGATGGGTCAAGGTCTGGGAGCTGTAAAAGGACAGTCCGGACATCTGCATTAGTGGGTTTGTTGGTGAAGAACTCTGTGATGGATCTGCCACACTCCTCCATGGCAAGCTCAAGTGCACACAGCACTTTTATATCATTTAGGAGTTCAAAATGACCATAAAGTCCATTGTAAGGCCATTGCTTTTTTTAAATCTTCAATGGCTGGTGCTGGTAGCATATTAATTTGTTGCCGTTGTTTGTTTGCAAAAGCTGGTTTATTTCTGCTCTTTCTGTCCCATTTATACCATCTCGGTGGTATATCTCCTCCATCCGCTGCCGTTTCTGCTCTACTGTTTCATCTGTCTCCTCTGGTGGGAGATCGGCCTGGAATCTGGTGCAGCCATAGGTGTCAGTAGGACCTCTTTTTATTCCATCACCAGATGAATGGTGCTGACAAAAGTTACCGTTGTGGTTTAAATTTTCAATTCGGTTCTTAATTTGAATCAAGAGTGAGTTATAGCCATTTCCTAATAGCTCACCATTGTCACGTAGATCAGCAAAACTCTGAGGATACTTGCATATGATGTTTCTACACACAGTGGCACACATTGGATTGAGCTCATACTTCCTAACCTCATCTGCCAAAACACTAATGGTGAAGGCCCCTTGCCATCAGTAACTGCTGAATGTCTGCAGGCACCTCAAAAGTCTCTGGCCATGTTTTTTTTTACAATGGAGGATGGGTCTTCTGAGCTGCTTGATTTAGGATTTGAGCGTTGGACCAGACTTGACTGACTGGAGCAAGGATGTTCTGAATCACTGCTGACTGCTGGGGTACACTGTAAAAAGAAATCCATAAAAATAAAGTAAATTTTTTATTCCAGATTTTTAGTTTACAGGTGTTTTCCGTCATTTTTAATGACACGTTGCATTGTGGGTGCAAGATCCTCTGGATTAGATTACCTCTGAGGTAAAATTTTAAGTTTAAGGTTTAGTTTTTGTTTTTTTTTAATCTTTAGTAACGCCAATAAGGTATTTAGGTGCTATCTTATTAGTTTGTTTAGACCCGTTTAGTTAACTTAATGTTACTGTTGTGCTTGTCCTCGTTCAATTATTTGATTCCATTTTTGATTTAATTGATATTTGTGGAGATAATTTAAATATATGTGACTGTGCCCTTATATTTTAGTTTTATTAGACAAATTTATTGTGTGTGCAAGAAACTTGAGGCGTGAGAAGCAAACACCATTAACAAACTGATTACTTCATCGGGACAAGGATTAACGCCCCTGAGGTAAAATATCTTTGCATTTAGTTTTTGTTCTTTTCTTAATTTATACAACACAACTTGTTTTTATTAACGCTGCTATTGTATTTAAGGTGCTAATTATATCTTATTGGTTTGTTAAAGTTGTTTTATTTTTATTTTACAAGACTGGCACGTTTTAATAATGTTGTGGAAAATTTATAAAAATATAAGGCTGCCACTTCATCACACTAGTAATGTGTGTCAGGGATCAGAACAGTATGTCAGGTACTTTTTTTTCTTCTCTTGACTGGTCTTAATTTGGCCATTCAGTTGAAATTGTTTTTTCTTTTTTTTTTTTTAAATGAAGACTTCAGGGTATTCAACAAGAATACACAATGGATGTGCTGTCTAAAGATCTTGAACAATACAGAGATGTTAAGATGTCTTGGGGAAAGTGCATATGAGCAGAGTCCTATGCACAAGGTCTTAGATGCTAATGGCTGCTTAACTACACACTACAGACGGCTGCAGTATTATAAAACACACTATTTTGTTCAGCCCTTTGAAGTCACACTTGGTTACAATGATAAAGGCCAGAAGAGGCACTACCACTACCTTCCAGTACTGGAAAGCCTCAGTGTATTGCTAAAAGAGGGCAGTGCTGTAAGCATCTTCATGATGAGGATGGTACATTGTGTGATTTCAATGATGGCCGTGCCATTAGATCTAAAGCTATATTTGCATCAGACCAAGACTCTTTAAAAGTGATGCTTTTTCAAGACTCCTTTGAGATTGTCTACCACCTAGTCTACTTTAGCTGTCTACTTCACACTTGCAAACTTTCATCCACACAACCGTTCAACTGTGGATCAAATACATGATCTGTACTATGTTCAGAAAAAGACTGCAAATACTTTGGTTCCCACATGATTGGTGGGTTTACAGAAAATTTCAGCTCTGCTGAGTTTTTCTGTAGATACTGTCTAATGACAAGAGATGAATTCATCTCCAACCCTCTCACAGTTGTCACTCGGAGAGATCCTGCTGCTTATAAGAAGTCTGTGCAGCTCTTGGAAAGACACCCTGAAGTGACCGTGACCATGCACCATGGAATTAAAGGCGACAGTTTTTTTAACAAACTGTCTAACTTCCATGTCTGTCAGCCTGGATTGCCACCCTGCATTTGAGAGTCTCAGATTGCTTACATGAAAGTGCTGATCGAAGAATATGTTGAAAAGAGGCAACGGTTATTTTCATGTGTAAATCTCAGACCAAAACACCACTATCTACACCACTATGCTGACTTGACTTTACAGTTTGGTCCACTCATACATACTTGGACCATGAAAGTAAGTACAGCTATTTCAAAAAGTGCATCAGGTCAAGTAAAAACTTGACAAAGTCCTTAGCTTATAGACACCAATTGTTTCAGGCATATCAGGGTTGTGGCAGTTTCTTTAGCCCACAGGTTGACTACTTTTTATCCAGAGCTCTATGATTGAGGAATAAGAAAAGTAGTTACAGACTTTGGATTAGCATTAAGGTCCCGCTGTTCTCGTAGAATACCTCTAGACGAATTCTCGATCTCATAGGGTCTAACAGCCGGGGAGCAAGAAGACACACAGAGACGTATATTTCCTTTTCTCCAAAATGTATTCCAGAATACAATGATTTATATAGGCATTTTCAGAGGGGAGTTTTACCCCTCTAGCCAATGAAACAAAAGATGACATATGTTGTATCCATGCCAAAAGATATGTATTATATAAGATAAAGGAAATTATGAACATATAAGGAACACTTTTGGACACAGAAAAACACTCCTCGTCAAGTATCAAAACTGAGTGTGATTACATCTAACAAATGTCTTACAAAACGAAAAGATTTGTACTACAAAATTAGAACTGCACTAAATGTTTACAAAGCCGTTTACATTGAATGTAATATTAGAATCATTTGCACATTTTGATGTGTCCATTATCCAATTGAACTTAATTGGGGGGGGGGGGATCACTCAATTCTAAACCTTGTCTGCATTTCTTTCAGAGTTTTCCTGGGAATAAATCCTGGACAAGGGTCAAAAGCTGAGATGAAGGGGAAAAAAACATCAAATTCCTCCAACACTGCTGAAATTCTTGTATGAGCTGAACGACAAATCCATGGAAGGTGTAAGCTTTTAACAAACCTAGCTTGAACTGGATTGCTACTAGCATAAACCGGCACATGGAGAGAGTTAATAGAGCACACACATACAGATGGAACCCTGTGTCCCACCTCATGCATTTCAAAATGCTTGGAAATGTATAAAATTAAATGTAAACTGTTTCCTCTATACTGTTGCATTGTTTTAATTTTGTCATTTACTCTTAAAAAGCAATTAGTAAAATCACTTTTTAATAGTGTTCTATACATTTGGTATATGAATTTTACTCAATTTTAAAACCTACAGGCCTATTTTCATGTTCAATGTTTTTATTCCATTTATTTAACAATGGTTTTGACTTTGGTTCTCAACTATTCAGTGTAGAAGTTCGTTTTTGACAGTGCAGCAGTAATATTACATACATGCATTATTGTCTTTTGCTGTTCAAAGAAAGAAAAAAACATGCATACACAAGTAGTTTGTGCATGTTGTTAATTTTTTTGTGTGTGTGTGACCTGGTAATTTTCTGCCAGCAAATTCTCAGTTTATTTTACAGTGTAGTGGAACAGAGCATTAGAAAGTCCACAGTGACCACCACTGTCTCTAAAACAGGAAATACACAGGCAAAACAACAGGTGAGACTGAAAGTTTTAAATAATAATAAAATATTGGTCACTTAAAATATCCTTAAACAAAACATCAAGTGATTGAATTATCTGTAATTTACAGCTCACATGGTAAAATTAAGCGCAATGTGCATTTTTCCCACTAGTTCCCACAACATTACCATTTTTAAATGCTTCCAGAAGCTTCTGTGGCTGAATGGGTGTCAGAAGGTCTTCTTGTGTGACATATTTCAAGTCTTGTGCTATTACGATCTGGACTAGAATCTACACATCTATCAATGCTTCTTCAGTATCTTTGGAAATTGATGGCTGGGCTCTCAGGATGATGCTCCTTAGGTCATCATACAGAATACTCATCATTGTACATGAAGGAAAAGTATGGTGGACAACAATTACTTCCAGGTCACTGACTGAATACTGAGGTAGAGGGTAATAATCAAGAAAGTGCTCCTGATTAATACAGTGGTAACTGTTCTTGATTTTGTTCACACAGTGAACACCTACATCATGCACCAACAACTCCTTAACAACTGCTGAATTTTTTTAGGTAAGTAACTTCAAGCCCATCCTTATCCTTACTTATAACAACATGCATGTTTTTTCGGTTCTTGGTTCCTTTCACTGTTTTACTTGCTTCATGAACAATTAAGGCAGTTTCAGGTCCAAAATCACACTTTGCCACTGATTATCTGATGCCAGCAATGTAGTCACTTGAGTAAAAGGCTGTTGTCAGAAGAAATGGCTGGTGCACAAATCAATGCCACAATTTTTCTTAGTAACACCAGTTGCCATTTCTCATTGTCTGCAGGAGATGTAATCTTCTTTCCGATCAACACTGGTAACAGTCTCAGTAAGCACCAGTTATGCACTGCATGACCACACAGTCTATCACTTCCTGGCCTCACAAGGTTTGTCATTTGCTTCTTTACCTAAATATCTGAACTGTTCAATTCTTCGATTAAGTATAAGTAAATGTTTTGTCAACAGTGACCAGATGGTTTATGCACAATGCAATGTCCGAAGCAACAACTCCCTCAAACAAATCATGCCCAAGACATGGAGGCAACCCAGGCTGACACGCATTAAAATATTCAGGCTGTTGAATATAGTATCAAATTTGATGCCTCCACTATGAAAGGAATGTTCTTCAATGTTCTGAACATGCTCTTTGTATGACTCCGGAATCTGCTTGAAACACATCTTTTTCAATTTCACAGTATCGACAGAAGTACTTACTGCCACTGAAATTTTCAAGAAAAATTGTGTGAGCCCAGGTTGTCCATCAGGTAACATGCCATTGGTCTCAAGGTCTTCAAGGTCTTTGACCAAGTGTCCCATGACCACAAGCTGCATCTGGTCAGTATTTCACCGGTTGTGTGGCAATATATATGCAAGTGTTAGATACATGGCCAGTATTTTGTGTTTTATCTTTCCTGACCCTAGAGGATTCACTACTTCAAATGAATCTTGATAAAGTATCGAGCCTAAGAAGCCGTATGTATGATTCACAATGAAAAAGTACCTCAATTGTCTGTTTTATAGGGACATACTGTATAAAACACTCCTTGCCAGCTTCACTATGTCCAAGACAAATAGGCATAGGATCGACATAATTTAAACTGTTCTTAAACACAGTTTTCCTGCGTTGGTCTCTTTTAAATGTGTGGCTATTATATGCTTGTAAGAGATCATACGCTTCCAGGCTGTTCATTACATCATTAATGGAAGCCTCTGGAACACCAAGAGTAACCAACTTCTCGCTTAACTTGAAGAGTGTGACTGGTTGATATCATAAACTGACTGCATATCTTCAATTATAGTCTGAATTACAGAAGATGTAACTGATTACAGTAACTTTGCCTGTAAATTCAGATAAAACAGAGCAAGATTCTTCAAAAATAATGACTCATCAGTATTTTCTGGACTAACCTCCAAATGCTCAATGTTTCCAGCTACATCAAAAGGTTATATTGCTGTCAATATTTTGAGAGCTTTCAGCTTCAGTCATACATGATGTGAAAACAACGGATTTATTTAGATTTATTTTTATGTTTCCTTGACAGGTGAGAGGTAAATGTAGATATTACTGTAAATGATGTATCACATTAATGGGGCATGCCACTCTTCGTCCCTCTTTAATGTACACTTAATGTAAAACTAGAGATAGTGTGTCAAATTTGGCACTACACAATTCAACATTGCATGCAAGGTCTACTGCAGGGCATAAATGTGGTCCTAGCTCGACCACACACTCCTTGTGATGTCTGTAAAGATGTGATTTCAAATCTACTACTTTTTTAAACTTTCTGTTCAGGTTTGCTGTAGCAAAGTAGCAAGAATCCTTATGTGCTTCACATAGTCCACTGTAGTACTACATTGATGTCCACAGAACTGACATGGAAACATGCTGATAATTCAAATATCTCTGGCAAAAATATCTCCATCAAAATAAAATGACCATACAAATTCTATGCTGGCACAAAACCAACTACACCAAATCATAACAGTTCTATAAAATCCGCCTCAAAATAAAGATATGTACATATTAAGAACACTCTTACCCAAGTTTGCAGCCACAATCACAAAGAACTTTTTCAAGGGGTTTTTTGGTAACACTGGACGTTAACTGAACTACACGGCCACAGTCTAATTTCAGCGTGCAATGCAACCATGTTTTAAAAAATTACTTTGCAGAAGATTTCTCACTTTGCATGCACCCTTCAATCGAAAAAATATCATTCAGAAATCCAGCCGATAATAAGTATTACTTGGACTAACTACACAACCAATTTGAATTCAAAACAAGAACACTATTAATTTTTTTTTACCTCAGTACACATGTACACATTAAAATGTGCTTACCCAAAAAGAGCAAATAAAAAGAGCAAATAAAAGATCATTTAACTTCCAATACCCACACTATAGCTTACTTGCTGTAGCAAATGTAATGTATTTTATGTGTAATATCATGTAAAACCCACCTTTTAACAGTGTGAAGACGGATGAAAGTCGAGACGACTGCTGACTGAGTTTACAAAAATACTGCATAGTAACGTTTTACTAATACAGCAAAATTCTGTTATATCTTGTCTACGTCATTTAACAAAAAAAAAAAAAAAAACATTGTCCTGCTTTTGAATTTAACAAGATTATCCTGTTGAAATTCTGCCAAAAATTAACAGCAATTTCTAACGGTGTATAAAACATGGTGCAGGTAGTATTTATTATATTACTCATTTAAAAAAATTATTTGAGGAGCTGCACTGAATCTGATTGATAGTAGCATCGTCACAAAAGTCTACATCCCCATTCAACCATGCACTCCACCCATCAAGATCAAGGTTATTAATGATTCTCTCATTGGGGAGGGAATCACGCACCAAACTAGAGCTCTCATGCTCAATGTTGGTTTATTTAGTTGATTTTCAATTGTTTTTTTTTTTATGTTATTATTTCCTGGCAACCAACCATTCTAAATTGAAACTAATTATTGTATGGTTATCTGTATACCTTGAATTTTTTCTCGAGGAACCGTATCTGAAGCGCTGGCTAATGTTTAGCACGATAAAGACCAGAAGATAAACACTGAACAAATAGGAACTATTATACACAAAGTAAATGACATAATTAACAAGACACAGCTGAAGACAATAGGACAACAAACAGAAAGTGGGTCACAGAGCATGTGGGACATGAAAAACAACAACTAAAGAATCCAGGGGGGGTATTCCAGAAAGCAGGTTATGTGACATACCTGGGTATGTTTAAGGGTAAGTTCGTGGAGTTTGTAGTAAAATCTGTGATGCATATTTAATCATATTATTGATATCTATACATGTATTCATTATGCGCACACACACTTCATACTTCCATGGGTTTCCAAATGTAATTGGAAGCATTGATGGCACTCACATTCCTATTAAAGCTCCATCAATAAATGAGGGAGACTATGTTTATAGGAAATCTGTTCATAGTATCAATGTGCAGGTAACAACTCAACTTTTTTCCCTTCTTAAAATCATTAAAGTCATTACTTTTTCCACTACATAGGTAATATGTGAGGCAACCCAAATAATTACCAATGTCGAGGCAAAATGGCCTGATG
>NC_056701.1:28460739-28461547 GCF_018831695.1 Puntigrus tetrazona
AGGGATCCTCAAATCTCGGTTTCAGTGTCTGCGTGGGCTCCGGGTTACTCCAGAGAGGGCATGCGACATTATAGTGGCTTGTGTTGTGCTTCACAATATTACCACTAAAAGAGGAGAGAGCCACCCTCCTTGTATTGAGGAAGATGGCCCAGAGGAACATCTACAGACTCTACAGGCCAACAGAGATGGAAGACTTTTGAGAGACAGGATCTGTCAAAATTACAGACAATATAATTAAAATACAGACACATGGACACAATGTGCTCGCCCTGCTCGACAATTCCAAGCGTTTATCCCTGTTCTCTGATTTCTGTGTATGACACTAGACTGTTTACTGTTANGTTCCTGATTCTGCCTTGTCTCTGATATACCTGTTCACCGTGACTGAAACCTGCCTGTACGACGTCGATTTGCTTAATAAACTGCTGCAAATGGATCTGCACGGCTCAGACCCCTCATTACATTGCTCAGTTTAAGGGAAGAGAAAAGTTTTACACAATACAATACTAATTATATTCACTGTTTAAAAACAAAGTGCTTTAAAACACTATACAAACAAAGGAATTAAAACAAAGTGACGGTAAAAATAATACTTGAATATTCACAGAATATACACAAACTGTAAAAATGGGTAGTGCCCTAAGAACAATATTAGTGAAAAATTGATATGAAATTTTAAATGCCAACGAGAAAAAAAATCTTTTTTTATATTTGAAAACGGACAGTGTGGGCGTTTCTGATCTGGGAAAGGAGACCATCCCAAAGTTCTGGGCTAACAACAGAAAAGGCACGCGCTCCTCTCATTTTT
>NC_056701.1:28461647-28490162 GCF_018831695.1 Puntigrus tetrazona
ATTATACATGTATTATAATGCATTAAGAATGCCCTTATAATGCATTATAAATACAGGCTTCATAGAAAGTGTTACCTTATTTTAATAAGAGACAAAATTATAAAATTCTCAAAACTAAGCAAACTATTTGTGTAAAATATAACAACCTTTTCTATGTACTGTTGATAAATGAGGGCACTGGTATCTGAGGGTGCCAAAAATAATACATCAAAATTGTCTTTAAAGTTGTTCAAATGTTCTTAGCCATGTGCATTACTAATAAAAAATAAATCAATTTAATTGAAGGAAATGTACAAAATATCTTCATTGAACATGACCTTTACTTAATATGCTAATGATTTTTGGCCTAAAAGAAAAATAGATAATTTTGACGCATACAATATATTGTTGGATATTGCTACAAATATACCTGTGCTGCTTATGACTGACTGGATTTGTGCTTTAGGGTTACAAACATTCTTTAAACAGCCAGAGGTAGCTTGACCTCACTGGGAAGACCATCTTCTGGCAATAAAGTAATGTCCATATGCCAGTAGCTCAAAGACAATACGATCGTGTTCAGTTAAACACTATCCTTCGACATATTTAAATGGTAGCCTAAATTGTTTTCCACCCACTCTGTGTTGTTACAATGTAACAAATGTAAAAGTATGTCTCGGTTTCTTGTGAAGCCCTCATTACGCCAACTGATGTCATGGGGAACCCGATAACCTCTTAGTTTAAGAAGAGACCAATGAAAATTCGCAAGTGAATTGAATTGAATGCCAAGCCACCCTCCTGTATATAAGATGGTGGGATGCAACCACTCTGAGGAGTCAAGACACAACCCAGCATTCAGGGCAGATCAAAATTGTTGCAAGAGGGACGTAAGATTTGCGTTTCCTTCTTTAGGGCATGAGGGTTGCACCAATAACCAAGACACAAGTTTTCTTTTTGAAGTTTTCGTGAGCAACACATTCTCACACCCATCTCGTCATATACTGAAGCATTGTTGGGACCACTTAACGTCGCTTTTTGACTCTCAAGGACCCTTTAGATTAATTTTATGCCTTGTACGTACAGTATGTACCCCCTTAGCTTCAATATGCTGACTCGAATATTATCGTCAGGATTACATTATATATTGGGTAATAATATTGACATTATTGCGTATATGTTGCGGTGCGATTTTTCAATGTAAACAGTATGAACATCTAACTGAACCCCTGCCCCCAAACATACCATTTGTCAACAGGCAGATACAACTAATGTCATAATTTATTTCTTCATTTGTGACAGGAATAAACTCAATCACCATCTCCACACATAAAATGTGTGTCTGTGCTCGAAAAAAAAAAAAATGCTGTCAAATTTAAAAAAAGCCTTACATCATTGATGGTTGTGAAATGCTATTGGCTCTTGTGTGTTATCTAATACATTTTCACCGCTCTGCACATTTTGTATGAGTATCTTATCTAATGCACCTAAGTCAGATCATCAGCTCATTATGAGAGAGATCCATGAACTGAACTGAGTTTGTCAGTTAAGAGAAAAATAAAATGTGCAGAGCGGTGGACCCCGAGGGCTGGAGTTGAATACCGCTGATCTAATACATGTCCAAACTTTTAATAGCATCCTGATTTGTGAACGTTTTCCATTCCTCTGGTATCTTACCCTTCCCCTCAAAAATTTTATTATGGTATTTCTCCAGATCTTGCTGGAATCTGCAAACAAACCACTTCCAGTAGAGTAGTTCAGAGAGGTCAGGGGTAATGCTCCAGGTGGCATTTTGAGGCCCTGCTATTTTAATTTTCTTCCAAACAATTCCTCCATCTGGTGTATTAAAATTCAGATTATTTGCTACTATGTTTGCGCAAATATCAACACAGAGATTTTGTGTTAAATGGTAAAAGGTGCCATTAATTCCAGTCACTCTGTGAAAAGCCACACTGTGGTCCCCATCATGGTTCTCTGTGGTGTTGGTGCAGGTGGCTTTACAGATTGGACACTGAACCCAACAGCACTGACAGAGGTGATCAACCAGAAGTTCATCTGGTCTGAACTTCAGGTCAAGATTTACTGGAAATGTCTTTGTGTTGAATCCATTGCTGATGTTAGTCATTATACCAAGAAGTTCTTGTCTTATTACATCTTCCAACAGTTTGAAATTGTCAACATCATCCTGTTTGACTCCATTGAGATCTTTTTCAGAGAAGATTATCTCGTCTGAGATCTTCTGTGTAAAACTCTTTAACCACAAACCAACATCTCCTCTGTTCAGTTGAACATGTTCAGTAGATTCATGAGCTGCATTCATGATTTTCTGCTGCAGGAGTTCAATGTTGTTCTTCATCTTTGGTAAAACGCTGACACTGAACTTATCAGTGATGTACTGATTGACTTCATCTCTGATGAAACTCTTGAAGTGATCTCTGGGAAATTTAATGTAGTCCATGTACAAAATAAATTGTTCATGTTTGGCCAGTGTCTTTAGGATGTGTTTCTCTAAATTTGATCTGTTTCCATTTAGTGATTCACAGTTTGATCTTATTTCATCTACCAGATCTTTGGCAGTCTTCTTGTAGACACTCTGCTTAATGGGCTCTTTGAGTTTGTGACATATGATATCACCAAAAATAATGGCTGATGTGGCTCCATGACAGTATTTCTGGAAAATACTGTAGTACTCGTCTCTCTTCTTCTCAACATATATTACAGGATCATTGGCTTCCCTAAACAGTCTGTGTTGGTCAGTGATCTTCTTGTTTGCTCTCTTATAGATGGAATAAACCAAATCAATGAAGAATTCATTCTTGAACACATATTTCACTGGTTCCTCCTGATGTTCTCTTACTCTTGCCTTGATACGACTTATGTGTTTTTGAATGCAGTTTAAGTTGTAACCCATCTTTGAAATGTTAAGTAACTCAATCATTTTGTCTGTCTGCTGAGTAACATCTGTGACTAATAATCTTATTTGGGTTTCTTCTTCTGGAGACAAAGTTTCAGCAGATCCTAATGCTTCTTTAACTGCCCTGTATGCATCCTTTACAGCCTCTCTGATACCACTATTTGTGGACTTTCTGAAATAAACATAATCAGAATAACTTGGCACTGAGAAAATATTATTGTACCCACTATCATTTTTATGGTCTGCCGATAAACATCCCAGATACATGTCACTGAGGATCTCTCTCACATCTCTCATTATGTCAATATCTCTGATTAGAGGAGTTTCTGTTATGATTTTCTCCACACTTTGTTTCCAAAACAAATCAAAACCTTTCTTCAGTGTTTCTTCATCGTTTGCTTTGTCTTTGAATTTTAAGGCAAGTTCTTTGATATTTTCATAGAGAGTATTTTCAAATTTCCTCTGAGCATCAGTCTTTCTCTTCAGGTCTCGCTGCTGAAGAACCTCGTTTAATTTCCTCTTAGTTTGTCTCACAATGTTTTTCTGAAATTCTTCTATTTTGATTTTAAATGATGTTTTCCACTGAATCACTAAATCTTTTTCTGTGTCTTTCTCAAAGAACTCTGACATTATTTTTTTTACTTTGTCACTTGTCTCCTTTATTTCTCTGTGAAGATCAGATTCCTTAACCTCATTAATAGCTTCATTTTCTATTTGGTTGTGTAGCTTGTTCTCAGTTTCCATCATGGCTCTACGAAGACTCCAGGTCCACTTGCTGTATTCGCTCTCTAATTTCCTGTAGGGCTTTGAGTTGAAATCAATATTTCATTAAGCAAAAACTTGAGAAAAGTTGCTAGTAAATGTGTGACTGCTAACAGAAAAAATACTTAAAAAGGCCAAAAGTTTTGAACACTCACCTTGAATAAATGATTATCTTCAGAGCAGGTCTTTTTGATCATCTCTTCTTTCTCTCTTTCATATTCTTCCCTCCACTCTGCTTGTCTTCTCTTTAGTTCTTCTTCATTTTGCCCTTCAACGAGTTTTAGTTTCACCTCAAGAGTCTTTTGTCCATCTTCTTTCAGTCTCTTTTCTAATTCCTCTAGTTGCTCTTGTATCTGTCTTTCGTTTACCTCTTTCTCTCGGATTAATCCCTCCATTTCACTCGTCAGCCCCTGAATCTGCTGATCAGAAATCTGTTTTTCTTTTTCTCTTCTTTTCTCATTTTCAACTTCTGTTCTCATTGTTTCCTCTAGTTTCTGTTTCTCCCATTCCTCTCTTTCTCTCTTAATCTCCTCTTTCATCTCTCTTTCTTTCTCTTTTATCTGTGTTTTATATCGTAATTCTCTTTCATTATATTCCTCTTCTTTTTTCTTCCTCTCATTCTCTATTATGTTCTTCAGTCTATCTATTTCTGTATTATATTCAGTTTTAAGATTTTGGTTTTCTGTTTTTATTTGATCTTTTTCTTGTCTCATTTCCTGTATTTCATGTCTAAATGTCTCTCGTTCTAGCCTCATCTCTTCTCGTGTCTCTTTCTGATGTTTCTCTTGTTCTCTTATTTCTTTTTTGAGCTCTTCTTCTCTTCTCTTTCTCTCTTCTTCCTGATTCTTTAGTTCTTCCTCCATCATCATCTTCATTCTCTCTTTCTCAGCTTCTAGTTTATCCAACAGTTCTTCTCTTTCTCTGACTCTCTCCGTAATGCTCTTCATCTGTTGCTCTTGTTTTTCTCTTTCCATTTTTCTGAACATCTTACATGAGTAGTAACTCCCTCCATTTTCTTTCACCATGTTGTCTATCTTCTCCAGTAGATCAGACACCTGTGTTCGATCTGCAGTCTGGTTATTATTAAACACATGGTATCTGTTTCCACAAGCTTTAATCAGCTTCATCAAAGGAGATCCAGGTTTTCCCAAACACTGTTCAATAGATTTGTTCTTCAGATCATCTCCTCTGGTAAAGAGCACCATAGTGTACATTAATGATTTCTCTCCAAATGTTTCTTGGATGATCTTCACTGATGTTTCCTCATGAGTAGTGAATCGTCCCAGTGGAATCAGTAAGAGAAACACATGTGGTCCAGGCAGGATCATTGAGATGCAGTTGCTGATTTCTCTCTGAATCTCCTCAGCAGAAAGTTTAGTATCAAACAGTCCTGGAGTGTCAATGACAGTTACATGTCGACTGTTGATTTCGGATGTTTCTCTCTGACTTTCACCGGTCACTGATTCAAAAGACTGCTCTGATTTAAATACGTCTCTTCCCAAGATTGTGTTTCCAGTTGCACTCTTCCCAACTCCGGTTTTTCCAACAGAACAATTCTCAATTCATCTTCACCCTCTAATGAACCTGTAAAAGAGGCAATGCATCTGTTTAAAATGTTTTATTATTGTTTTAAAGGCACCAGAATTTACAGTGGGGGCACAGGAGGCAGGTTTTTTAACAATTAAACAATTAGTCTGACTGCCAAAGGGCGTCGGAGGAAGCCCCACAAGGGTTCACCACCCAAAGAACTTTACTAGAGGAGAAAAACAGTGCTCACATCCTCAGGAGATGTGAGAGGGAATGGCAGCAAGTGTGACATTGGCCAGTTCTTCCCACCAATTACCTGTTACCCAACACACAGGAAGCGTCTGCCAGAGAGGTATTATGTGTCAACTTATAGGAGGTGGCAACACTTTGGGTGGAGTGAACTCTCACCCCTAGGGGGCATGGTTCACCTTGGGCCTGGGAAGCCAAGGTGATGGCATCACTATCCAGTGGGCCAACCTCTGCTTGGAGACAGCATTCCCTTTCTGCTGACCTCTGTGGCAGACAAAAATCTGCTCAAAGCTTCTGAAGCTCCGGGTATGTTCCACATATATGCATAGTGCTCGGATTGGCACCATCTGATTGTGAACCAATATGTGCCGATATGCACATATTGTGTATAGGCACATATTGGTCAATATGTGCCTATCTTCCTGCAGCGGCCTCAAGTGCTGTAGAGCTAGGTGCACTGTCAGTAACTCTAGGTAATTGATGTGCCAAAGCAGATGAAGGTGCTACATGCTTGCCCGTGGCATGTAGCACCCAAGCCTGTCATGGTGGCATCTGTTGTTACGACCACATGCTGTGACACTTATTCTAAGGGCACCCCGGCCCTTAGAAATGCATGGCTGTCCATGGGATGAAAGTGCAATGACAAGCCAAGTATCAGTACTCAGAAGTGTATCAGTGCTAAAGTGGTCTCATATGAAGCAAACCAACAGGTGTGACTACAGCTGCAGAAGCCATATGCTCCAGGAGCCTCAGAAAACATTTCAGTGGAACCACTGTCTTGCCTCTGAATGAACACAAGTGCACTACAACTGCTCTCTCCACATGGGAAAGATCCATCCCCTTGCCGCCCTACCATAGAGGGTGGTGAAAACGGAGGAGGAAGATGAGTGGCTTCTGGATAAAAAAGGAGCCATCCACGACTTTGTCAACTTCTCATGCACTTCTGAGAAAAAAGGCACCGGAGCTGGCCGCACTTTACTATCACAGGCAGCACCCCAGACCAATCATCAAGCTGTGAGGGCTCATATTTGGGAGCTGTGGACACCTCCAGCACGATACTCACAACAGCCCAGGCTAGCGGCTCTGGATCTGACTTGGCTGAAGACGCAGCTCCCAAAGGCTGCGGATTCTCCTCGTCATCCTCCTCGGCTGACAATAGCCCATTCCCCGATGCTGCAGCCAACATCTGGTCCTTTCTTGGTGCACTAAAAAAAAACGAGAGGACCGCTGTGAGATGGCCCCCCCTGCAATGAACGGCAACTGGATGGGACAAGCACTGCAGGAGGTATGAGTGTTCTACAGGATTGGAACCGGAGGAGCGGCACTCACCGTAGCCCTCAGATTCCACAATGTGTCAGCAAGTGATCCTCTGCTAGCCGCAGAGAAACCAGGTTGGGTGACAACAGAAGCTGCCTGTCCATCCAGAAGGATAGAGAGGTGGGATCGCAGCAGTGGGCATGGCCTAGCAACATGACCAAGATCCCACCCCAAATATATCTTCAGCATGCTGAACCCCCAGACAATGAAGACAGCATTCATCTTCAGAAACAGAAATTGCTCTTTTGGGTGAGACACCCAGGAGTTTTGCTGGAATACAGGAATACTACTGGTTCTGTCGTTGATCCGACCCAGAAGAGCTTCTGTTTCAGCTTCTGTTCTGTATCACTTCAGGGCTGGAAGTCATGAGACTGCCACTGAGCATTTCTGTGAACTGGCCCTCCCCCACAATTTTCTTTTAATTCTTTGTTGCAATTCTGTTCACCACTAGACTAACTAAAAGGGGGTTGTGACAGTATCAGCCAACTGATGTAAAACTAGATTAAATCCAGATGAAACAAAACTGACAAGAAGCAGAATAACACTGTGTGCAATGATACAGTCAGAATTTTTTCAATCTGCAAATCACGATTGTTTACCATGCATTTATTGTAGTACCACTACCTGTACCATGGTATTGTGGCAGTAATGTGTGGTATTTATATAAAATTTACTATATTAATGTAGACATGTATTAAAGGAATAAGAAGCTTAATTAGCATTAACCTATAGCATTTGTTTTTTTATAATAAATGTATTTAGACTACAGTTTTTATACAAATAGGCTATCTAAAAATCATATCTATAGGTGACATCACAGTACTTTTTCGCCACCATTTTTGTTTGAGAGTCAAAGCTGTGCAACCAGTTAGCATGAATAGCGTGCGAAACAATACAATAAGCAACAAATGTTTCAGAGTATTATGCTAAATTGTCACATGACAAACATTATTTCAGAACAGCTGTTGAGGCTGTTACCTTACGAACAAATGTGCTCACCATTATTTTTACGAAGTCTTGTTAATAAGACTCATAGTAGTGAACAATGCAATATTACCCAGTTGAACTCATAATTGATCAACTTGACATATTTGACAGAACTGAATTAGCAATGAGCTGTTTTTAACTGAACAATTAAATTTTTGCAGTTACACTAATTGGAAAAAGTGATAGGCCAATATTCTAGTTACACTAAATATGCAAATAATAAATTCTGTTTACAATAGCAGCATTTTCTTTAGCAATAGGTGTGTAAATAGTAATTAGATGACTGATATTTATACTTTAGTACTGCAGTATCATAAAACAATATGCAATAATATTAAGTGTAAATTATCAGCTAAAGTTTATTAGACTAATACCAATTTATTGAGACAAAAACCTACAACTTAGCACATCTAATAACACTGTGTTATTACACTGTATGTGATAGGAAAACTTTGACAAAAGGCACATTTGGACACACGTCAATCGCTCAATCAGAACACATCTTGCAACGTTTACTCTCTAATGGACAGTTTCTGCTAACAAATTAACAATGTAATGCCACACCAGCAGAGGGAGCCCTCACCTGACTCTGTTTCACTCCCTCTGCGCTCACTTCCTGTTTGCCCAGCATAAAGCCAGAGCACATGTTTCACTCATCGTGAAGTATTGCCTGTTTACCTGCCTTACCAAGCATTCCATTGATTTAATCTGCCTGTTATCTTTAGCTGTTTCTCGGATTTGCCCCCTTTGACTCGATTGCCTGATTGGACTGTTTAACGTTCCTAATTCTCTGCCTGCCCTCTGGTTTCTGTCCTTCGTTTGTTCTTAATAAACGCAGCATATGGATTCGAACACAGCCTCCTCTTCCTCATTACATACTATCCGTTCCATTTTATCATCATTAAATTTAGTTTGCATTATTCAAATATTATTTTTATTTATATAGGTTTTTTTATTTATATATTATTTTTACTGCAATACAATTATTGTTTATTGTTAAGATTGAAAAAATCTGCAATTCTATAGTACATTTTGTTTGTAACAAAGACGTTCCCTATCTGTCGGTCACTACAAGTTATGTCTTGATGACATTAAGAGGTGAAAAACACTACAACCTGAACCTAATCACAACCTTAAGGCACTGAAAATGTTGACAAGCAGCCATGTATTAGATAAATGCTATGGAAATGTCATAACCTTTCCAGTGTAAATTCGCTGACCTTGGTACCCGCAGGGGCCAGAGGTAAGTACATTGCTCCCTCAGATAAATGCCCTGGAGGGTGGATTCATTTACAATGAGTAATCCTTGTTGTGTGATTCTTCACCGCATCTCATAAGAGAAGGGATTCAACCTTCAATGAACGATTGCTTCCAAGTATTTCCTGTTTGTTGTTACAATTTGGCAAGGATGTTATGGATGCCACATCCACAAAATAAACACATGGGATTACGTACAGGGAAGCGACCACCTAGCCCAGTACATGATCTGACCGGACACCCTGACAAACTAAAACAGATACTGGGCCTGGTGTCAGACTGCTCCACCAAGTCTGACTGCCAAGGGTACTGGAGGCACAATGAGGAGACTATAAAGTCTCGCAAAGGTGTTCGGTGATCATTTTAACCACCACTGGAAACAGATCAGAAGTCTATTGTATCTCGTCAGTATCTCGTCCAGAAGCTACAAGGGTGCTGGACCCTAAGAAAGGAGGTCTTTTCTCAGAGGCATGCACCAGGAGGGACTATCATGAGGAGTGTGAGTTCCAAGAAGCAGGTCAGAGTTGGCCAATATGGCTCAACCATCAGGACCTCTTCCCCGTCCTCGTTGACCTTTTATTGTCGACCATAATTGGCTTGATTACTCTCTGCGTTTAATAACAAATTGTTCAGTCTCATCACTATACATGCCTATCATTGTACTCTCCTATTTTAAACAGTTAAGTGCTTTGATACAATCTGTGTTGTTAAAAGTGCTATATAAATAAGTGATTGATTGATTGATTTGATATCTTATGAAAGTTTAATATGTATAGTCAGAATTGCATGCTGTATACCTTTAGAGTTCCTCATAAAATACATGCAAAACATGTTAACAGATATTTCATCACAATTTATGTTTTATGTTCTCCTCTCTACTGTGTTGTTCTGTCCCTCTGACACATGCGCCCGGCGCACCAGCGCTCATTCAGAAAAGATTTACTAAACAGGATGGACCTTTATGCAAAAATGGAAAAGCTTGTGTGAATTTGTGACATTTAAAGATATGAATATGACCCTAAACTGAAAGTTTAAGATCCAAATTGATTCACTGAATCATTACCTTGTGAGAGTAAATGTGCCTCTAGTGAATCAATTTTCCTCTTCATCTCTTCAAATTTCATAATTTTTTTCATCTGGGCCTCCAGAAACATCTCTGTGGTGAACAACTCTCCTCTGTTTTCTTCCAGCATCTGCTCAATGCTTTCCATCAATGTGGACACTTGGGTTTTGGGACCAAAAAAGTAATATCGTCCTCCAAAACTCTGAATGACAGACCGTGTTTCTTCATTGAGTTCTGCTGTCTGATGCTCTGAACTCTGTATTATGAGGATAATGGTGTGTTTGTTGATTCTTGATCTGAAGATCCTCTGGATCTCCTCCATTTCTGCTTTGTCTTCATCGGTCAATGGAGCATCAGAAATAATGAGGAGAAAAACATGAACTCCAGGATGACAGAGAGTCACACATCGGAGAGTGTGACGCATCACTTCCTCCTCTGAGACCCGAATCAGAACTGGAAGCTCCACCAGACTAATCAGATGTCCATAGAGCTCCACGTCTGATCTTCTGTCGGACTGCTGCATGATTTGGTCTGATATGGAGGATTTCAATGTTGCATTGCTCCCACACACAAGCAGATTCAGCTTCAAACTGTCTGAAACTTAAAAGAAGAAGATTCAATTATAAATTTTTATTTATAGGTGCCTTTTATGCCACTCAAGGTGACCTTACAAATCTGTCTGACATCAATGTAACAACAGTAAACCAGGCAAACTACAAAATATAATAAAACACTTATTGATCAACACATGCAATCACAGATATGCCTGCTTGAAATCGGTTTTAAGAAATTATTGGGAAGACTGAAAGGGCATTCCACAAATGTGGCGAAGCATACCTAGATTAACAAGAGGTTTTAAGAGTATGTACAGAAGTGTGTGTTTGAAGAAAATCACAATTATAAATGGTCTTAAATTATTAAGAGCTGTATACATAAGAAGCAGGATTTTTAATTCAGTTCGGTGTTTAACTGGGAGTCAATGCTATTGATAGAAAACAGGAGAAATGTGTTCCATTTAAGGAAGTTCCATGAATATTTTCTGCAGCTAAATCATCTGCACCATCTGATTTTACTGACCACTGCCTTGTATTGTGCTACCTGCATTTTTCTGATATTAGCTATACGGCTCTGCATTATCACCTGTCATGGCTGTAGGATAACGGTGATCAGACAAATAACTGCAGAAGATTTACGTTCCAGATTATTCTCAATGGCTGAAACTGCTAGAATCTCTAAAACGGCTTGAAATGTTAGAAACGCAGAACTGCTGAAACTCCAACTCATCTGAACTGTTTGAATTGCCGAAAAAGCCAGCCAGAAACTCACCATTGCTGTGTGAATCCTTGTAACTCAACTAAAATTCCAAAGCCTAAAGACGCATCTTGCGCGAAAGAAACAAATAACATTTGGTATTATTTTCGGTGGCCGCAAAATAACACAGAATTGTTAAGATACACTCAATCGTGTTGACCAAATGGACTGAGTGGTCAATAAAGTGTATTCTACGAATTTTTAATTAAGTCAATTTGAAGATTCGATCCCCTAAATAAAATAAAACAGCTGAATAAATTAATAAATCAATTATCTTACATGACTTATCAAGCAATATGCAATATTGCAAACGATATGCAACATTATATGACACTGCGACGCACTGGACAGCTTCTCATGGAGCAAGGACTGTGCAATAGTTATCGTGCACTAATATCCTAACTGTGGTTTTAATGATGTGTGAGCTGACATATTGTAATTATGCAAAAAACAAACAAAATCATGAATGACTTCAGTGCCAGATTGAAACACGTTCTCACCACAACTCGTCAAATTTTGCCGCTTGGTCGGGGTTGTTTCGCGTTAGTTTTTTATTCACAGGGTACCCATTTAACGTCATTTTTTGAGGGCTTCTTAGATGTCAAACCGTGATCTAAATTAGACAACTTGGCAAAGGCGCTAAGGCTGGTGAAAGAAATGGCTTTTATGTAGCGTACGTTAGCTAGCTTTGTTGTTGCAGTAAATAACGATGCTGGTGGCAGTGCTTATATCGGCAACATGCTGTTGCTAAGCTTTTAATTCATCACTACACGCCGTCACTTTACAATGCTGTTGAACCAACTTCCATGTGTTAGGGGTAACATACTGTTGCAGCTGTTCGGTTATCATCATTATGCTAAAGACTACGGTCTTATAGTAAATGTATCATTGATTAAGCAAGTTTAAAATCTTAGCAGTGTGAAGTAGCGACTCCAAAGACTGTAAATACCCAAGACGTGTCACTCATATAGTTCGGAATGTGAAAAATGCAACACTGCAGCTGCCGTGGAAGTCCCGGTTTCCACAGAAGCAGTCAATCTGAGACTGGGCATGTACTCTGATTTCATTGATTATTTCCAATATGAATTTAATCATAGGCTTGGCGACCAGTTTTGTAGAATATGATGTTTCCTGTTTATCTAGGTTTTGGCTTTGTGTGGAGAGAAATCGGTGTATGACATCGGTTTCTTGTGTTTTCAAAACTCTCTCGAGGTACTTTAAATCAAAGCAATACAGAAATCCTGGCAAGGACGCATCCTGGGAAAATGACTCTTATGGTCACCCTATTGAAAGATGCTTTAGTACCCAGTTTATTTGGAGAAGCACCTCCACTGAATCACAAGCTGTAAGTATGATAAGTAATAGATGCTTATATTTCTAATCAAGCTTTCAAAATACAGAACTATGGCAATTAACCTATAGTTTCCGACACGCCGTACACAGTAGACCAATCACAACAGATTGGGCCATCTGACCAGTCAGAGCAGAGTAGGCTCACAGAAGGGAGGGGTTTAGAGGGACTGAATCTTAGAACTGCTTTAAACAAATCATTTGAGAATTGCTGAAAAACTAGGTCATATTGAATGCGTATTTTGAGAAAACTAGAGTTATTTCACTTTGCTTGCATATTAACCTATTGTAGGAGACTCTCAAAACAATATTAGGAGCCTTAAAATGGCATAATAGGGCCATCGCATTAGCCGTTCATATATTGTTTTTTTTGTCAGACACTTTCAAAGAGAAAAAAACTGCGTAGTATGTGTCACGGTAGACTTCTGTGGCCAAACTAAATAGAGGAAACTCAAAACAACAGTCTTACATAATAACAATGCAATGGCAGTGCGACGCTTCCACAAGAACTACTATAATTTAAATAGCAACTGTCTTTTCTAGTATTTTAAAAATAATAATTCAATTTATAAAAGCATTCATTTATTACTAGCCACAGCAAATATCATCACACTCACATCTTTCTCTGGCCTGTTGCTCCACTGTGAAATACTGTAAAGCTTCAGGAGAATCCAGGTGCCGTCCATAATTAATTTGCACAATATCATCAAACATCTGCAGTAGATCATCAACAGAATTGTTTTTCTGAAGACTGAAGTGTCTGTTGAAGCATTTCTGAATGGTTTTTTGTATGATGATGTTGGTTTCGGCGGGATCTTGAGTGCTGAGCACCATGGTGTGTTGATAAACCCGCTCAGAGAAAGAGTGCAGTACCTTCTCCACACACTCCTGATCTTCTGCTGAATACTGCTCATGTTTGAGGAGCAAAACAATCACATGAGGTCCCGGATCAGACAGATTCACACACTCTCTCGCTCTCTGTGTGATTTGATCGTTTGAGATGTTTGTCTGGAGCAGCTGAGGACTGTTGATGACAGTTATGTGTCTGTTTTTCAGTCTTCCTCCAATTCTCTCTACAACATCTGGAAGAGCTTCATTGTCAAACGCTGCTCGCCCTAATATGAAGTTTCCCACAAGACTGTTTTCTGACACGCTCGAACCCAGGAGAACAATCCTCACTGCAAAGAGTCAAATCAGAAATTTAGTGTCTGCAACATGTTAGAATGGAAAAATGTATGTACAGACTTACTATAAGGAGGTTGTTCTATGCTCCATCTCCTGTGTGGATTGAGGGCAACATCCACTGTATAATACAAAAGTCTTAATTTTCTGTTCGTATGTGTGACTCAGACATAATAAATCTTTGAACAAATAGTCATGGTCAAAAATATCGGCACCCTCGGTGAACATGCTCAAAGAAGGCTTCGAAAATAAATCTGCATTGTTAATCCTTTTGAACTTTCACAAACAATCGAACCTTTCATTGTATTTTAAAATTTTAAAATGGGTGAAAATATTATTATGAAATAAATGTCTTTCTCAAATACATTGGACAAAATTATTGGCGCCCCTACAGTAAAAAAAAAAATCTCTGAAGTATAAACCCCCGTTTATATTAGCAATTCTGAGGGTTATTATGAACATGACATTATCCAGCCATGGCTTTCTCTTTCACAGAAATATAAATAAACTTCCTGATCATGAGCATGTGGGTACCCCTCACTTGTTTTATTAACTTATTTACTTTTATTTTCGGTTTGAAAATGTTTTTGAATAGTCATTTTAAACTATTATTTGGCTGATTTTTACCCGTGGTGGAGGTGGTTGACATGCTGATACTCTGTTCTTCTTTTAGTCTTCACCTTTTCTGACTCCTCACATTTCTCTTCCTTTATCTCTCAATCATCCTGTAAGAGATTTCAGTCAGTGATTTTCAAACAGTAACACAGTCTATCTTCAATTATCCAGAATGTTTAAAGCTCTTTTACAGTTTCTAGCTTTTGTTGCTTGTTTGTTGGTTTTCTGTTTAACTACAGTACAGCAGGTCGAACTGGTTTAACTAGATCGTGAGGCTCTTCCTGCAACACTGCGCGTTTAAGTGGGAATTAAACCTGTGAATCACAGCAGTGATAACACCGTCAAGTCTTATATAAATAAAGCCACGCTCTGAAATACATTAGAATGATTTATCTCAATTATTTTATTAAAATAATTAAAAAAAAATTTTGAATAACATTACACTTTCTATATTCTCTCTCTGCATTCAGAATTTATGCAGCAGTTCTGTATCATGTTTCTGCACCAGCATGTTTACAAAAGAAATGAACAAAAACACTTCATATGAGACAATATTTCTGCATGTAAACATTGAACACATAAAAAAAAACCTCTGTGGTATGTTACTGCTTGCTGATACAGTTCACATGCATAACAGAACTTTTAATTTAATTCTTCAACTTATAAGAGAGTATTTATAATCATACCTGCATTTTGAGATTTCATCATGAAGACATTTCTTTTCATGCTGCAGGAATGAGAGCAGGAAGAAGTTTGTAGGTGGAGTCGATCACTTTTTTTAAAGCAAACTAACCTGTTGGTCTGTCTGGTCTGACAACAAGTGCAGGTGAAAGTTCAGTCTTGAGACATGATGTGATTTAAGATTTCTTTATAGAGCACAAATTTAAACAATCGATGTTGATCCCGAGTGCTTTGAAGTATACAAAGGCTGAAAAGGAAAACCACTTAGCGCTTTTAACAATACAGATTGTATCAAAGCACTGAACAGTATGGAATAGGAGAATAGAATGATAATATATCCCTATGACGAGATTGAATAATTGGTTATTAAATGCAGAGATGGGCTCTCTGTAATCAAATCAACGATAAACGTTGGTATTCTGCGTAACAATGAAATGTTGTGTTATGTTTTCATAGTATTGCGCCTAAGGGTAGCATATAAAGGAAAAAAGAAGAAGGGGTTAACGGGTATCATTTTAATTATTTTAGTGTTCTGGATCAAGTTAGATGGAGTCATGGAAGCGTGTGCGTTCAAACTAGTTGCTAGTGGAAAAGAGCTGGCTGCTCAGTTAGCGCAGCTGCTAGCCTTGACATTAGACTAAGCTAACATATAACTCACTGTGTACGCCTGCTGCGGTTTTAAATAAGTAGATGACTAAACCCATTAAACCCAATGAAAAAATTGCTATAACCAGCCTAGGCTGGTCAAGCTGATTTTAGCTGGTCTTTACCCAGCTAAGACCAGCCTAGCAGGCTGAAAATGTGGATAAAACCGCTTTTAAACCAGCTTGCTGACCAGCTTAAACCAGCTAAGACCATTTACCATATTTTTTTACCACAGTAAATGTGTAGTAAATGCACAGTAACTACAACTGATATCATACCTCTGTACCATGTAACTAGTGTAGTATTTGTAGGTATGGTAACCATGATTTTACCACAATAACGTAGCTTTGTTTGCTTTTGTTTTGCTGATATTTTTTATGTCAGTTAACAATTCAGTGTTGCTATATCGTGATAATTAACTCTTTACCGAAATCGTAACCCTAACCCGTAGCATAAGTTTATTGAACTACAAATACCAGCACCATGTGTTTCACGTTCAAATGGCAGAGACATATGGGTAATGTAGTTTAAGATGTTTAATAATAAAGTGGGGAGAAATACAGTCATATCTAAACATGTTCACCGTGCAAATATTTACGACATATTTAAGAGGCAGGCTGGATTATCGTATTTTACTAAGGGGACATTTTAAAATTGCTTTATACCACCTTTTCACAAAGAGTTTCCGAACATATATTTCATTAACATAGCATAAATACTTGTTGTACCAGATTGCTCTGCAAAAATATAATCATACTTTGATATACAGCCATTTGAAATGTTAATTGCTCATCTTGCTTAGGATTCATGGTGATCTTTCCTTCAGGTGTGCATGTATTATCTTCAAATTATATTGAAGATTAATAAGAATAAGTTATTTAAAACCATATTTTAATCCAAAGTGAAATGTCTTGAGCATGATAGAATCACATTTCCTGCTCATTACCAGAGCTCTCCTGATCTTCTTCCTCTAGCTTATCCATGTCCCCATCATAATCATGTGACCAATTCAAATCTATTCCCCTAACCCTAAATGCAAACTCATTAAAAATTACATGATAAATACATCTATAGAAAGCTTTAAACTTAACGAAATAATGCAAAAATCAAAAACACAAACGCTAAGATTACAATCTTAATCCTTAAAGATAACTTCTGTCTATGAGTAGATGGAGGGTCGGGAAATTCATCTTTGCACCACCATATTATAAATATTTTCCTATTATTTCCCCCCCAACACATTTTGTCAACACATCAGTCCCATGAGGCCCCTTTAAAAGACTTTTAAAAAAAAACTTCCCAAATGATTAAATTTCAATGTTTTGATAATTATCCAGGAACTCCAAACGAACAGGGACGTCTTTCAATTTGAGGGCAATTGTTCATGCCCTCAAAAACTGTAATACCACCCCCAGTGGCAGATTTATTTCAAATTTTTCACAGACCTTTGGGGCCACGAGTCAAACAGGTCTACCAAATTTTGTCCCAATCGGTCTCCATTAACCTTGTCTAATAGGTGCTTAAACTTCATTGGCCAATGTCATGTTTATTAAGTTGCCTAGTTACAGCTACTGTTTTGGATAACAACTAAACACTTACCAAAGTCCTGTGCTGATGATTGGGGCGAGGTAATGGTGTAGGCAATGTGAGTACAATAAAATACAAAGTGAAAATAAAATGCAAGTAATTTTTATTTCTCAGATTTGCTTTGGATAAAATGGTTGTTGGCTATGTGCCCAAAGATATCATTACAGTCAGTGGTGTAGTGGTGGATATACACAGGTATGCCCACTTCTCAAGGCACGACTACACCACTGATTACAGTCACATCTGATTCCCAGTCATAACAGCAAATCATTCTTTACTCTCTTTGTAGGTTTATTGATAAATTATAATATATATTTTTTTACTCTATTGATTCCACATTTGCTTGGAAAAAGATCATCATGGTACAGTACTAGCATTTACTACAGAAAGTCTTAGTCTACACCTTAAGTACAAGCGATGAATAATTCATGAACATATCTTAACTGTTTACAGTTGTCATTGTAGACATTATTTTAAACATCATTCATAATTCATCTTTTAAATAATTCCTGATATTATTGTGAATTATTTCATATTTACAAGGACTTTTGAGGACTTTGTTCATTCTTTGCTGTTACCAATTATGAACTACATATACCAATTATGAACTTACACACTTATGAAATAAAAATTTTCAATCATACAACTTTGGTTTAAAGTGCATTAAAATAGACAAGGAAAACAAATGTGGAATGTATGTTTAGTATGTGTTTAAACCTAGTGTGACAAAACCTAAATAAAAACAATTATACACAATACCTGAAAAACCTCAGTTGGTTATTGCAGTTATATGTGGTTTTAACACAGATGATGCTAGAATCAAGATAGTTTATCCGTAGTGGAATGAACTTGAACTTAAGTTCATTGCATTGTTTAATTAAGTACTATGGTACTGCACACCCATTTTACATCAAAATGTCATGATTGTCTGATAAAGTCTGCTTTGGAGAAATAAAAATTGCTATTACAGGTATGTGGAGTTGCTCTCATCTTCACTCTGATATTCATCTTCACAGTTTTCCTCCAGCATTTTGATGAGCGTTGACAGTGTGTTGTTTGGATCCAGCAGAGTCACTAGAGGGACATTCACACCTCTTTCACAGAAAATAAGATTCTGCAGAGTCATGGCTAACATTGAGTCTATGCCTAAATCAAAAAGGTGAACATCATCATTCAGCTCATCCACCTCAACACCAGTTGTTTCACCAATCAAGAACTTCACATAATCACGTGGTGAGGATGATGTCATGGGTTGCTCGGGTCTAGACATGTTCGCTCCAGTTTTAATCATTGCTTCCTCTCCGATTTTGAACAACCGCATTCTTAGTGATTTGTTCTGACTGAATATGTTATTCCAGTTATTTTTCAAATTGAATTTGCAAATGACCTGTTGAGGTTTGTTGATCAAGAGGCACTGCTCAAGACTTTCATGGATTTCTGGAATCTCCAAAAGCATGATTCCCTTTGCCTCCAGAAATCGTTGGAAATGGACTTTGTTGAACAGAAGACCAAGATTCAAAGCTCCCCAATTAATTGACTGTCCAGAAAGCCCAGTGTTCCTCCGGTACTGACAGAAAGTGTCCATGAATGTATTAGCTGCAGCATAATTCGTTTGTGAGGCATTGCCAATGAAGGCAGAGATGGAGGAATAGCACACAAAATAATCCAGATTGCATTGAATGGTAGCACGGTGAAGGTTAATCACTCCATTTACTTTTGGCCTCATAACTTTCTCATAAAGAGATTTGTCAAGATGTTCAATTAGCCCATCATGCAGAACGACTGCACTGTGAAACACCCCTTTGATGGGACTGGATGGAAAATGCTTTTCAATATTAGCAATCGTCTGGTGCACTTGCTCAGAAACAGAAACATCACATGGCAGAGACTTAATGGTAGAACCCCAGCGGCTACTGACCTGACATATTTCTTGTTGCGTCTGAGGGTTTGGATTACTCCTAGACAAAATGACAATTTTCCCTCCTCCTTTCTGAGCGATGAACTTTACTGTCTCAAATCCCAACCCTGTTAAACCACCTGTAACAATATAGACTGAATTTTTCTGGAACAGACATGGTTTAAGCATCACGGGTATGTCAGACAGCTGGTTCTTGGCATCACTATTCAGGACGATAATGGGTAGGATCTGGCATGTGAAGTATGATTCAGATTCTTTTACAGAAATAAGATCAATGTCTTGAGATTTTACAACAGCTGTTGTGTCCAAAGACAAAGCCTTTTTGTCCAAATGCATGGATTTTAGCCAACGGTAGATGTGTGGCATTTGCATTTTCAGTAATCCTTTTTGAATTATTTGGGACATGGGGAGGGTATGGAAGCGGACCTCCTCATTTGTACCTCTGAATTTCGTAGCATTAAATGGAAATTCTGTCTGATTTTCAAAGACAAGAACAATGTCATTAATGCCTCTAATGCTGCTGGCCATTTCAATTATTTTTAGCGTATAAGGAGGTAGAAGAACAGCTCCCACAGCTTCACTAAAGTCACAAGACAGCTGATCAGCCTGCATGCTCACTTTGACGTTCCAGCCTAATCTATTTGCAATGGAAATTAACACATTCATTAAAGCTGAGTCAGGAACAGTTGAGAAAATACCCAGTTTCTTTTGCGGTTTAGCCTTGGGTAAAGCCTTGTGCAAGATCTGCCAAGCCAGTACCATATAGGAGATGCAAGGGGTGCCATTCAGGAATAAAAGCTTTTTTGCTTTGCAGCAAACGGCTGCTGGGAGAACTACTTTAGAGGTGGCAGCCACAGGGTAGCAAGACACAACATGATCACCGACTTTAAATCTACTGACATCTTTACCGACAGCTGTAACAGTGCCGCTGAAGTCAAGGGCTAAGAGCTTATGGTTTTCAGTAGTGTGCTTGTTCCAATACAATGTCTGACCATAAGTCAGGTCAGAAATACTGACTGGAAAGTAATCTGATGAATGAACACAGATTTTACTGAGGCGAAGCTCAATATTTTTCCCTTGATTGAGTTCAATAGAATTATCCATTTGAGTCACTGACAGATTTGTCATTACATATGGGTCAGATGTTTGCAAGGTAAAAACTTCTTCATCAGGCAACATGTGGACACTTCTTGAAGAGATGGTTGGCATAGGTGTGTGGGTGATTTCAGGTTTAAGAATTTTGCCTTCCTTCACCAATAGCTCTGGATATTTGTCACAGGGGTACGATCTGAGAACCTGAACCAAAGCTTTGATGTCTTCAAAAGTGCCAGAGCCAATGTCGATCAGCTGAAATGAAAGTTCTGGCAACTCAGCTGCACATGCTCTTGTCATGCCTAACAGAACAAACCCAGGATTTATGTAGTCCACTATGCTCTCGGAGGTCCTATAAGTTATTACTCTGATATCACCTCGGAAATTAAGTGCTCTGAGATATTCAACAATCTTTCTGAAAATCTCACAACAAACTGCCATGCTATTCAAGACCTTCTCAGATTCAAGGGTTGATAGGTCTGTATCACCCCACATAAACAAAATTTCCTGGAAGCTTTTCTTCACACTTGAAATGTTCAGTTTTGACAAAATAAGCTCAACTCCACCTTCTAGCAGTGTGTTAATGTATGAAGAAGGCACATATCTAGATGTTGAGTCCAAGTACTGTTGCAAAGCTTTAGAAATTCCTACCTGGTCAGAAAAAATCAGTGCCTTAATTGGTGTATCATATGTGACCACTTCAGATGTCATACTAAAGCTGTTATGGAAGAAATACTCATTGACTACTTGGGAACGACTTCCTAGCATTCTGATCGTCACATGAATAAGTTCAACCAGCACTCTACCCTGTTTGCTCGCTAAGCAGCCACATATGTCAAAACCATCTTCTGCCACATGCATTGCTCTCAGATATACAATCATCTCCTCTTCCAATGGTTCAAATACAGTCAGACTTCCAATTTTTGCAGGAAATTGGGGTCTTGCTGATAGGTCATGCCCTATAGTTACAGGAACAAGTTGCATAACGTAATCCAAGACCACAGGGTGAAGATGATAGTCATGTAATTGAGGCAGTAATTCCTTTGGGACCTTCAAAACAGATATAGCTTCTCTAAATGCTTCCCCACAATAAACATCTGCCTTATTTATGAAGACAGACCCATACTCAAATCCTGTTTGACTTAGCTGCTTGTAGAGTTCTTCAGTAGTCATGTGGAACATGCATCTTTTGTAAATAGAGTCTAGTGAAATGAGCTGCTCTTCAGGCATTCTTTCCGGGTTTGCTTCTATTGTGCCGAATGCATAAAGTGCTGAAATAGACTGTATTTTGAAGTTACATGTATTATCTTCCAAATGGTCTGGATCCAGATGTACTTTTATATCTGGCGCATTCCGGGTAAAAATGTATGGACTCTGGAATGTTATGCTAAGCTGCAGAGAACTTAGTGGAACCTTAGGTTTTGCATATGCCATGAAACTTGCTAAACCCAACTCTGTGTAAAATGCCCCAGGAATTATGGCAACCCCACTGTGCTTGTGGTCTTGCAAGAAGGCCACTGATTCAGAGGATAAATCACAGGTGAACACTGAACTGTCTTCACTCATTTGTGTAACTACTGGATGGTTGCCAGTTGGACCAATCAACTGCAAACGAGAATCGAATACATCTCTCTTCACATCATCAAATTGGTAGCGAGGGTAGGGAATTGGTTCAGACTCAAAACCTTTGTAGAACATTTCCCAGTCCACTTTGACCCCAAGCTCAAACAGTTTGCAAACAACTGCAAGCATTGTCTCATGATCTTTATCAGGTTGTACTGAGGAAAGCACAGCAAAGTCTTTCCCCAGCGTCTCAGTGATGTACCTCTGCAGAGATCTCCTTGGGCCAATTTCAACAAATACCACACTCTTTTTGTTTTTAGCTACAGATTTCACAGCTTGTTCAAATTGAACTGGCTCTCTGATATTTCTTGCCCAATATTCACCGGTAATAAAATCTGAAGAACACAAACTAACACCTGTCACTGTTGAGAACAATTCTGTCTCCAAATCACATGCTTGTAAAGAACCTATACTCTCTTTCACTTTAGATATAATGGGATCCATCTTGTAACTGTGGTATGCTGCAGGTACATCCAAAATGCGAAGGAACAAATCTTTTCCACTTGCTGAGTTGCTCAGTTTCTGATGGAACCTATCAATGACATCTGCATCTCCTGAGAGTGTGCATGACTGTGGACTGTTAAAAGCAGCCAGACAAATCCTTCCTGAATAAGATGGAAGCATTTTCAAGATTTCAGTAACGGCCATATTACTGACTACCAGCATCTTCCCTCCTGTCACAGTGCCTTGCAAAAAACTGCGATAGTGTATGACTTTCACTGCATCGTCGAGTGACAACAAACCAGAACAGTGAGCTGCAGCAACCTCTCCAATAGAGTGACCCAAAACAGCATCAGGATTGATGCCCCAGTGCTTCAGAAGTTTGACAACAGCAACCTGAATAGAAAACAGAAGAGGCTGGGCAATCTTTGGATCAGACAGCTCTGTACTTTCACTTTTTAGCATCTCTGTCAGATTCAAACATCTGTAGCTTTGCAACAGCCTTTCAATCTTCATGATTTCTTCTTTAAAAACTGGCTCTTGTTTAAGCAGCTGTTTGCACATACCCTGATATGTAACACCATTGCCACAAAACACAAAAACTAGCTTGGAGGTCGTCTTTGATGGTACAACCTTTTTCTCCACGGCAGAAGTAAGTTTCTCTTGCAGATCTGCCAACGACGATGTTTGAAATACTTTTCTGTATTTGTGTTTCAAATGACTTCTTCTACATGCAGATGTGTACAGTAAAGACTGTAGATCTGATATTTTTCCTGCACTTATCTGTTTTGCCGTATCTTCAATTATATTTTTTATGGATTTTTCAGAGGTTGCAGAGACCACAAAGTACTGATGGGATTTGCTTGTCAGCTGAGCTTTTGGCTTTTTTGACTGCACATATTGTCTGACATGCACATGTGCATTTGTTCCACCAAACCCAAAGTTGTTAATTCCTGCAGACCTCCCTGCTCTGCAGTCACTGACCCATTTTTCAGCTGTAGTGGGGATTTTCATATTTAGAGATTTGACATCTATGTTAGAGTTTTCCAAAGAGTAGAACAATGATGGCACAATGGTTTCATGCTGCATCATCAAAAGAACCTTTATGAGCCCTGCAACCCCTGCAACAGATTCTGTGTGTCCAATATTGCTCTTAACAGAACCAATGATGAGTGGCCCTGACAACTGAGGTCGTGCTTTGGCAATGACTTTTGAGATGCTACCTGCCTCTATTGGATCTCCAACTGGAGTTCCAGTCCCATGCGCCTCAATGTACTGGACACTAGTCAGGTCAGTCTCTGTTGAGTAGATTTTTCTAAGCAGGTCCTCCTGCTGTGCCATGGATGGTTTGGTAATTGGACTAACACTGTGGCCATCTTGATTTACTGCAGTTTTGCTGATGATACCCCAAATATGATCATGGTCTTCGAGAGCCTGTCAAAATACAGACAATACAACGGTTTTTATTATCATAAGGTACACATTGCTGCCCTAGTGCTGTGTTTGAATGAGACAAATATTTCTTTACTTTTTTCAAAGGCTTTAGCAACACGAGCCCACATCCTTCACCTCTACCATATCCATCTGCTTTATTGCTGAAAGGTTTACTTATTCCATCAGAGGAGATCATTTTTGCCTTGGAGAGAGCCACAAAAATGGTTGGTTCCAATATACAGGTCACACCACCACACAAGGCCATTTCACAGTCACCTGTTGATTAGAATAAAGATTAAGCGGGCAGCTTAATGGCTAATAATTTGTTTGATTAATTAGTAAAACTTAGTAAAAAGCAAGAAAAGATTAACTATATCGACCTAAGGCAATAAGCAGATTACCTTGAATATACTGACAATGACAAATAAGTGTACTGAAAAATGCTTTTTTTATAGAATTTCTTCCAAGATAAACCTGCAGACAATTATAAGGTTACTCACAGGTTTTTCCATGTATCTTGAAGTTATTGCCACAGTTCTATGAATTTATGCTTTAGTTGTAGTTGCTGCACATATATAAATTCCTTATTTTACATCCCTAATCCTATCCAAGTAGCAGGTCATTTTATTCATACAATGATGGGGCAGGTGCTTAAAACCAGCTACAGAATCTTGTGCAATTTCTTACATATAAAGTTCTTGCCTCCGTGAAATTAACCAGTATTAACTTTAATATCTCTACCGCATGGTTAAGCTTACTTGGATAAATAATAAATACATCAAAAGGAAGAGTTGAGAGATTTTTTTTTCATAGCTGTATTGCCCCATCTCTGTCTTTTTGTTGCCATGAGGGGTTTGGATATTTCCAGTTTTCAAATGACAACAGCAGTTTACAAACTTCAGGAAGTCACACAGAAGAAATAACACTGTTATTTTATATAAAATTTATCTAGGATACTAATAAATTTGAGGGAATGTTTATTAGCTCCTTTTTGGGGTGAAGGTTAAAGGGTTAACGCTGTCTTTATGGTCGCATTAGGATTTCTGCTGGGAATCGGATATGTGCGTTAAAATATAGATCGGACGTCCAGATATCGGATATGTATCAGATTAAAATTCACATTTGAAATTAAACCAGATCAGGTGTGAAAAAAAAAACATATTTATCAATACTACCTTGTTTAATAGCTTGACAAGCTAAGTGAAGAGCGACGAGAGATGAGGAGCAAGCACAGTCGATGGACAGCGAGGGGCCAGTGAAGTTGAATATGTATGAAATGCGGTTGGCGGCAATGCTCATTGCGATACCAGTGCCATGGGTGTGGTCTATGTGTTTTGGATTATACCTCACATTTGCCAGCTCAAAGTCTCTGTTCATTAGGCCTGAAAACACAAAACATGTTAGCTTTGCGATTCATAAACACTTAATATATTCATATTACAAGTTATACATAGTTATACAGGTATACATATTACAAGTTCCTCGCTCAGTGTAAAATTAGTTGCAGGGTTTAGAAAGGCAACCATTAAGTTGATCAACTTGTGTGCTATTTGTGACACCAGAAAATACAGCACAAATTCATTTTGAGTTCAGAGTCGCTATTTACCAATGCATCTTTACCACAGGTTGCTCCGAAGGTCCTTCCCATGCAATAAGCGCATGTGTGTTTTTGTTTTTTTTACTGTGATTAACAGTTTCTTTCACTTAAATCAAAAGTTACTTTCTTTTATTTAGATAATACGTTACCCAAAAAAACTCCTGTTCTTGTTCCACTGGCTTTTTCCATTGGTATTCCAGCATCCTCTAGTGCTCTGTAGCTGCACTGCAGCAGAAGTTTGTGTTGAGGGTCCATGTTGCTCGATTCCGCATCAGTGATGCCGAAGAACTTGTGGTCAAACTCATTCAAGCTATACAGAACAAAAGGGCAACGATGGGATTATTGCTTTTGGGATTAAAACAATAAAAAATTCAAAAGGCAAGACAAGACAAGTTCCTTGTCCTCACAACCAGATTGCCTTAAATGAATTGACACAGACAAATAAGTGTACTAAAAGATTCTTCAAAAAAAATTTCAGTCAGTAGGTCCTTCCTCAGAGGAATCCAATGAGGAGAAGTGTTTGTACAACTAATCCCATGACTGTCCAAATATGAGCCAGTCATCACAAACACTGTGTTTTCTCATGGGAACCAGGGATGCCTCCAAAACTGTTGCGAAGACGCAACAAGACAGGGACAGCTTGAAGGGCAAGAACTTGTACTGATATTCTCAGGGATCACGATTTCAGGGATGGATGAATTTGAAAATTGCATTTGCATTATGCAGTGACATTTTAAACAGTGTAATCCCCCAAGTGGGACAAGCAGCACTGAAGATGTACCAGAAAGGGGGCAATGAGGTGGAATACAGGGACATGGATTGACGGACTAGGGGGTGGACCGAAGCAAAGCCTCCTCTGCTCTGAAGCAAAAAACTGAGTTTGCGTTGCACCTGTTGCCTGTTTATACTCTGGATGCAACCTCATGCCAATGTGCATTGACTCGTTTAGTTTACACTCAAAGTGGATTGGTCTCTTTTGTGAGATTCCTAATTCCCAATTAGTTGTCGAAAGTGACCAACTTCCAAAAAAAACAGGTTTAAATCATTGCTATCAAGTGACTAAAGCATTTAATCATGTTAAAATGTGTTGAAATAAACACATATGCAAGCTTCCACCTCCACCAGGTATGAGACATAATACTTATTATTCTTTTAGTATTATTCTTGTGTTTTTATTCAGCCATTATCAGCCTTTATACTGGCAAAAAAGGCTATATCAAATCACATCGATTCAACATTTCAACTATTATAATTTTTATCTCAGAACATTTGACCAATACCAAACTAATAACAACTATAGATTTGTTTATTTAATTATATATAAGTGATATATCTTTGTTTACAAAAATAGACTTTTTAATTTCCCAAACCTACTGCTAGATTCTGGAAGAAAAATTCTTTAAACAGTGGTTCAAGAGGATGTGATGCTGTTCCTTCAAGATTCACTCACAACTTATCTGTCCATAAAGCCTATGAAAAATCATTTATGGCCCTGATCTTAAAAACCTAAAAAAAAATACTAGAATGCTGCCTAAGTCTTAATGGATGTTCTGTAACATCCTCATCATCAGTCAAGAATTTGAGTGTATTATTTGACAGGAACCTGTCAGTCATTCAAACTCAAATTTCTAGCATTTTGTAAATCTGCGTTTTTCCATATTAAAATACAGTTGAGTATACCCCTCGCGTTTCAGCAACCATTTTAGCATATCTTCTCATGGGACATTACCATACAAATGAAACCTGTATATATTTAGATTAGTCGGTGTGCAACTTCTATGACAGTAAAGATTTACTGTCTTAAAATAACTCAACATACAGCTAACATTGTCAAAAGAGCTGGCAACAAAACTGATAACAGCTATACTTTGTTTAACTATGTAAACCCACATGTCCTGTTCACCATACAAATGTGTATTTTAGATTAGAGCAGTTAAAATTTAGGGCTTTGAGTACAATTCTGGACGTTCAACATGGCACTTCATGGCAAAGAACTATCTGAGGATTTGAGAATTAGAATTATTGCTCTCCACAAAGATGGCCAAGGCTATAAGTAGATCAGTAACACTCTGAAACTCACCACATGAACTCCTGCACTACACTACTGTTGGACTTCATTTCCCATACTCCATTGAATAAATTGGTTGCATCTGCAATTTTAATTAAACAACTCCAAACACAGCATTACCGTCTTCACGTTCTACAAACCAGTTTGCCTTTCTTTCATATGTCCACAAACATTTGTTCAGCTCTCAATGATGTTTGATGTTTTACTAAAATTAATATTCACATTAAGACAACTGAGCAGGCTAATCCAAGTTTTCAGAGTCACTGGTAGGTGAATCTGATCATATTTTGAGCTCAGCTCTGCAGGGTTGGGTTTGAGGAATCCTGCTTCAGTGACTTCGGGAGAGGCAAGCGAGAACCTGCCTCATGCTATACCTCTGTTCTGTTTCTATATGCTGCTGTCACTGTTGCACTTTGTCCCTTGATAAAATAAGTAAATGAATTAAAGTCTTACCCTTCGATGAGTGCTGCCTTTGCTGTGTTTGTCTTTCCTACTTTACTCTCATCTGGATCGTACCAATGAGAGAGATTAAACCTGTCATTTGGTATCTGAACAGTACAGTTCTCTCCATGAAGGAGGACTCTCCAAAAGTTTTCAAGTCCCTCGCCTAAAACCGATGAGAACATACCATGTTAATATAATTTAGGCTGAAATCATATAAAAATAATGAAAACTGTTGACAATTACCTCCAGGAAAATGGCATCCAATGCCAACAACAGCGATTTCTGCATAATCATCCATCATGTTTCACATCGTTGAGTGCAGATACATTTGTACAGTCTATAGACAGCAAACTTTATAGTTGAGGTAATGTATTTGACATAGAATGGACCATTATTATTAATCATTTAGAAAAATATATATATAATATAAAGAGACATCCTGAAAATCTGGTTTTAATGCAGCTAAGGTAAGTGT
>NC_056701.1:28490262-28493172 GCF_018831695.1 Puntigrus tetrazona
AGAATCAGTGTCAGTGAATGAGAACGTGTTTTATTACTGCACTCAGCGTCAGTCGAACCCGTTCCTTTCTGGATCGTTTTCTTACCAAGAGCCTCACAGCTGTTAGAGAGAGATACAGTACTCAAGTTAAACTGTACATACATCTTTTGAGAGAAAAAATGACAAAGTATACAAGGTATCAGCGTTTAAAAAATTTGCATAACCATTTGCAGAATGATATCACTATTACGAGGTAAATTCCCATCTGCCTTTCTCATTACATTTGGTGATTTCAACGAGACTCCTAATAACAATATTGACAGGTTTCCCTCAAGGACAACTGGTCATATTATTAAGCCTCTCATTACTGATTTTTGTTCATTGATCTTTCTTCAATTGATTCATTCACCTGGTTCAAATACGATACGTCTAAAAAGTCTCCAATCGACCTTTGATTGGTTTCAGAATATCTATCTCCATTCATCTACTCTTGTGAAGTCTGTCCGGCTCCTTTAACAGAACATGCGGGAATTTCTTTGCTCCTATTGAATGTAAGAAGACAAATAATAGAAGTTCAGGATATATATTTTCATGTCTTTCTAACTTTTATCAGAATCCTTCAATGTTTGTGACTGTGAAATATTTTTTAGATAGAGTTGATCAATTCATACATATTCCCTGTATGTAAAAGTGTTCACTTCCAGCTGGTCTGGTGAATGACTTTATATTGTACACTGTAATAAATATTTGTAATTCTAACTGTAAAATTGTAACAGTAAGATTTAGCAGGTTAACAGTAAATTCCTGTACTATATACAGAGAAAAACTAATACATACATCAGACATTTAATGTAATTGTACAATAAAATGCTATTAATTTTACCCTTTTTTAAATAAAAGAATAGAACATTTCAATGTATAATTTACAGTCAGAACTGTAAAATGATATTCCCAGAATTCCCTATTCCCTAAAGTATTTTATTTCAAAATTATTGCATTATTCATGCGTTTTACTGTGATGGGGTTTTGTGTTTGTATGAATGACTCTATATATATTAATTATATATTAATACTTCTGCTTGTGATGAGCTTTTAATACTTTGTGTGCTTTCTCTTTTTTCCACCATTATTACGGTGGTGTCAGCATGTTAGAAGTACAAAAACTGATTTTGGCTTACATGCAATTGTTCTTGTTTTTAAATTACAGTTTTATCCTGTAAATTGTACCGTTTTGGGCTGCAAATGTGTTTACAGTTTTTCTGTATTGTTTTACAAGCTGCCAGCATCTTTTTTTGTAAAAAAATGACAGAATTTGTTTTTGGGTTCTCCAGCTGCAGCACAGCAGTGAGGATGATGATGACGAAGATGATCAGCCAATCAAGCGCCATCCTAAACAGTGATGTGCCGCAGGTTGAATTCATCAGTCGGTTGCAGCTCTGTACCGTAGCTCTGTCTCGAGTGTCAGCCTTCTTCCTCTTCCTCTTGTTGTCTTCTCTCTTCTTCCTCTCTCTGTTTCCGAGCATCAATGAATCCAGCAGCAGCTTTTCCGCCGACGAAGGCTCCGACAGCGGCTCCGACAGCAGCTCCGACAGCAGCTCCGACAGCAGCTCCGACGCCTAAAGCTCCACCGAGAGGAGCAGCCACAACAGCTCCAGCAGCAACCGCACCATAGAGAAGAGCCTTACTGTAATTCACTTCTGGCTNTTGTCTCGAGTGTCAGCCTTCTTCCTCTTCCTCTTTTTGTCTTCTCTCTTCTTCCTCTCTCTGTTTCCGAGCATCAATGAATCCAGCAGCAGCTTTTCCGCCGACGAAGGCTCCGACAGCAGCTCCGACAGCAGCTCCGACGCCTAAAGCTCCACCCACAACAGCTCCAGCAGCAACCGCACCATAGAGAAGAGCCTTACTGTAATTCACTTCTGGCTTTCTCACTCTCTGCCTCTGTTCTTCCTCTCGTCTAAATTTCCAAGCGTCCTCATACATCTGATCACAGTAGTGTCCTCCATTCTTCTCTATCATCGTGTCAGTCCTCTGCTGCAGATCATCGACCTGTTTTCTGTTTTTCCGATCTTTATTATCGAACACCTGATATCTGCCTCCACACTGATCTACTACACGCCTGAACCTGAGGTTCTCTTTAAAGACTTGCTCCATGCTCTTTCCTTTCAGCTGATCTCCATGAGTGAAAAGGATNTGTAGTGTCCTCCATTCTTCTCTATCATCGTGTCAGTCCTCTGCTGCAGATCATCGACCTGTTTTCTGTTTTTCCGATCTTTATTATCGAACACCTGATATCTGCCTCCACACTGATCTACTACACGCCTGAACCTGCTGTTCTCTTTAAAGACTTGCTCCATGCTCTTTCCTTTCAGCTGATCTCCATGAGTGAAAAGGATGATGGAGTATTTTAACACCTTCTCACCAAACATCATCTCGATCATCTGAGGAATCTTCTCCTCCTGCTCAGTGATCTTCATATTTACATTAAACACGATGAGGAAAGCGTGAGGTCCAGGACTGGTTAGATAAACGCTTCTCATGATCTCGTTCATTAAACGTTCAGAACTCATCTCCGAGTCGAAGAACCCGGGAGTATCGACTACAGACACAGATCTGCCTGAAACAGTGCCGTGCTTCTCTGAACATTCACGAGTTTCTGAACCTGAATCAGATTCAAACTCTTTCTTTCCCAGTATTGTGTTTCCAGCTGAACTTTTCCCAGCACCGCTTTTTCCCAGCAGCATAATCCTTCTAAACGACACGCCGGAGTGTTGGATACTGATGGGAATACTTTGCCAGGGATTTCTGGAAACTGTGTGTAAAAAGAAAAAAGTTGATATACAGTAAATGGTTTGTTGCATTTTTACAGTTTTACTGTTTTTTTAAATCTGAAAACTTTTGTTTTATTATTCATTTTCCTTATATATATATATA
>NC_056701.1:28493272-28571630 GCF_018831695.1 Puntigrus tetrazona
AATCGTTACAGACTTTTCTTGGAGTGATAAGTACTTGCAGTGATTTTGTTCTGTGTATTTCACTTTCAGTAATGGCAGAAAAACTGCGTTCGAAACCCGCCATGCAGTGACTAATTCCAGACACAGTGCAAATGTTGTGTCCTGCTGAAGATGGGATACGTTTGTTGTGAGTTGTTGCCCAGAGTGGTATTTGATATGCTTTTGACAAGTTAACTGAGCGGCTCTGAGCTCTAAAGCTGTCTTAATGGAGTGTGAACTCAGGAGTGGATCAAAATCCCAACATGTCTTTATCCAGCTGCAAATCTGTCAGATTAGAGCAACGGCCTCGTGTTTAATGACTGATGTGGACTGCAGCGCTCTCACTTTTATTAGCACTTCTGGCCTGAAGCGCGGTCTTGTTCAGACTGGCATTGTGATGAATACTGACTCTGAGGGGAGGGAGGAGTCTATGCTATATCACGTCACATCTATATAGATACTTCTCATATAAATCACTCAATATGAGTGAGTTGTGTCTCTTACAGCTAGTTCGTTATGCTTGTTTGCAGGGCTGCATAATTTCGACTCAAAAGTATTGTTAGTTATGTTGCTGTATATTATACTGCATTTTAGGTGATTATTTATGAATTCTAAAAATAGAAACATTTTTAATGATTCATTTAGTCTAAAACAGCATTTTGGGACCTAAAAATGCTGGAAAAACAGCACTGCAAATGACAAAAATACTCCATTTGTGAAAACAGCTGACATCTTAAACGCATTATGAGCATTAATAATACAGCATTTTTTCAAAAAACGGGTTTTTTTTGTAAGTTACCCTAAAACTGGGACATGATAGGCGTTAAACATCTCAAAGTAACACATTTTTCTAAAAGTTCCCAAAAAATGCTACACATACAATTTACTTTACTAGGCGGATTTAGGCTCTCTTTTACAAGAAGCTTAAAAACCGACTACCATTATCCGTATCATTAGCTGTGAAGCTTGGGGAGTTAATGCAAGATTTTCTGAAGTTAATCAATTGAAAAAAGTGCCACTGTTTCACTTTTTAGCCCGTTTTTAGCTGCCAGCGTTTCCGCTCCTTTCAGAGCTGTGACATTATAATTTCTACTGAGCTCTGCTCTGTTATATTTCACATACTGAAAACGTTTCTGAACCGCGTTGTTTTCTTTTCCTTTCTTTTCTTCCACCAGGGAATGAGATCTTCAGATGCTTGTTGCTTACGTAAGGTGGGGCTTTTCTCGCTGTTTACGCCGGCTTCCACATGTGTCCACCAGCTCTTCCACGCAATCCTCCTTTAATTAAATCCACTCTCCCATAGCTCAGATAAACACAATGTTCTGAGAGAGCGCCGTCCATATGCCTCTTACTATTGCCGCCGCGCGTTCCAGAAGAATTCATCAGAGGGAAACGGGCACGTTGTGTGCTTCCAGACCAAAAGCGTCTTCAAATCTCCGTGTTCTGGCTTCCTTCATTGTTTAGAAGCGCCACAAATAATCCAACTGATAGCTCTATCGACATCCAGTATGCATGCGATTTCATTTTAGTCCCGAATGAATAATTCTTGTTGAAAGCCAGCCACTACTTCACTCGCTTTATTCCACCCAGAGAAACACAGAGGAGATGAACTGTTGAATAAAGTCATTCTTTTTATTTTCAAAAGTATTCATGACCCTTCGGATCGATCTACTAATTGCAGATATGTTAATGTTCGTCCGATCTTTATCTTTGTGATTGTTTCTCTCCAGCGTGAATCGATTTGCAGCCGCTGTTTGCTCGGAAGGAACATTTGGTTTCCTCGGCGCAGGAATAGAGAAGGCTATCCATCATCTGGTGGAGGTTTGCCCCAGCGCTCCTCGTCGCTTGTTCGCGCAGGCTGTTCTCGGTTCGGTTAATAGGACAGCACAACAAATGGGCCTCCATTCTGCCTCCACAAATACCAATTAGAGCACTGGGTGCCGCCGCGAGGCCACCACGATGTGTGGGCGGCACCATATGGACTGCTTCAGCCACGCTCACAATATATTATATTACAGGAGTCTCCTGTAATACTAACAAATGTGCCATGGGGTTTCTCTCTGGTCTGTGCCAGTTATTATATTAAGCCCGTAATTATAATGTTCAGTGCAAAGAGCTAATCTGAAAGCAGCCAGTAGAATCGCGAGACCCAATTATTAAAATAACAATAACATGGAAAATAACGTGTTGAAAGCGAAAATTGCGAAAAAAAGTGTTTTACAGGTTTAGATGCTGGATATAATTGTGGATTCATAAGCGGGAAAGAATAGTTTAGCCAGATTCAAAATCCAAAAAAATGGCTGGGAAAAAAAAGTTAGGATGCATATTGTCATGCATGAATAAAATAGAAAAAGGGAAGATTTTTCGCACTCGAGCGCATTTATTCAAATTATCCTTAAAAAACAATTTAATTAAATAATATGTCTCTTCAAAACAAAATATAGCTAGTTGTTGAACAATCAATATTTAATTAGTTAAGACTGAACAAATATATGGTAATTTAATGGTAAATATACAAATAGGGTTAATGCGTATTTAAACACATTCAGTTCATCAGTTAAAACTGTGGATGAATGGAAATTTTAACCATGATTCTAATAGATCTATAGGCCTGAATATTAATTGGAGTGTATATTGTCCCACTGTCAAAATGTGTTAACCTTTTTCAACAAACATAAAAAGTAAAAATTGCCTCATTCTCAAAAGAGTTTTTTGTTCTGTTTACTTACATACTAAGATATTTTAAAGAACCAAACAGTCCCTAATAGCCTCTGACTAGTATTTTCTCGCTGTTATGGAAGCAGATTACGTTCTCGGTACAACAATCGGTATCAAGATATAGATGCCCCCAAAATATTACATACATAAAAAGTAAGTAGACCATTGAAGTTGACCGTGCGTGTGACTATAGTCGAAAGTCTAATTAAAGAGACCAAATTACCTTTCTCACGTGATCAGTTTCATAGAAACTCGTTGAGCTAAAGCGACTATAAGACAGGAGAGAGAGTAGTTAAGGAAATAGTGGGGTGGAGGCAGGAAATATCAAATAGGAACGTAATTTGCAAGAGTGGAAGAACGAGTAGATCAAAAAAACACAGATAGACAACACAAGAGACAAACAATAATACCAAAAAAGACAATGTAAATCGACACTAATGCGTTACTGGATGAGTGGGAGTGCAAATCGTAGCATGATGAGGAATGAAAAGCAGGACAGCGTAAGAAAAAGAGAACAGAGAGAAAATATCCAAGGCAAGTTAATCTGGCTGTAGAGCGCAGATTGGGTAATATTTTGCGCCGTGTTGTCATTGTGAGAGCCCCTGGCCGTGCCTGCGACAGCAAAAGAAAACATCGGAGCATCGGGATACCATTTAACAGAGCCAGAGGCCATATACAGATCAATCTGCTCTGTTTCGTTGCATTAGCGTTAACCCAATGGTATAACCAAAAACTCATTTAGGACACCTAGATGGTAGGGTTTGTGTGGGGAAGAGGCAAAGAGCTCAGCGGGCATTATCCCGTTTCTTAAAAACTATATCCAGACACGGCAGGGCAAGACACATCTAGGAACCAACAATCTGGCACAGGACAGAGAATAAACAGGGAGGCGAATTAGGAGGGTAATGTTAGATAGCAATTAAGATAATAAACTCACGGCTTGTAGATACGTTCATGCACGAGGCACGGTGACACAAGAAAAATGCAGCCATAACCATGGATCACAAATCTTTGAACCCTATATACTGTACTAAAACTGAACTAGATGCATGCCCTAACAGTAGTCAATTGTCACCAAAACAAGAATAAACCAATCAGAAGTGACAAGTGATGACAACAATGTTTTATTAAAAAACTGTGGTTATCTGTTACATTCATAAACCCATCGAAAACGCAGACGAGCGAGTTATTCCTTCCAGAAAAATACATCGAAAAATAAAATAAGCGAATGAGACAAATGAATAAGTCTGGGGTATGAACAAGCCTTGCCTATGCGCACAGCTTTGCGTCACGTAACAGGAGTTATTATAAGACAGATTAAACTGTGAATTGCGATTGGATGAGCCATATTTAAAGCTGTTGTAAAGTAGCTGATATACTTTAAGCGCACCTTTGACCACATGTCTTTTCAAATCTCTGGTGGTGTTTCAAAAGTGCGATCTGAGCTCTACTTTTGTGCGTAATAACACCCTTAATTTGACTCGTCTCTCTCTTTTTCTTTGTAAATAATGCAAGCACTCTTATAGTATCATACAGCCTTCAGCGACTACAGACAAGCCTCTCATCTTTTTCAAACCTCTTTTACTCTATAGCGCATGAAGAATACACCTATAGTAAGTCCCACTTTAAGTAACAGTTCAGTTCAACTTATTGCATTTGATATTTATTAAAACTAGAATCCCTTTTTCATCTGTAAGCGACATGCTTTTAAATGTCACGAATTACAATACATTCATACATTTACATACATTTCGCATATGCATAAAGCACGCCAAAAACAGCTCCTTCAGCTTTCCACAATTCCAAAATCCGCATACGTAACTGAATTATAGAATTTTTTGTTTCATGCACATAACATAGATTGTACGTTTTTCGCTTGTTTCTAATAAATAATAAAGTAAAACAATACCACATATGTTTCATAACTGGCGGAAATTGTGTAAAGTGTGCTTTTTCACAAGGGTTGACTCTTTTAGAGCTTAAAAAGATGTGGACACTAAAAGATTTTAGTCTTTCTCTATTCAAGTGGACTGGAGATTTTAAATAACCCATTACGCTAATCTAACGGCTGTTTTCCGTCCATGAGACTAGTTCCAGCCAGCTCAGAGTTTTGGCAGTATTGTCACGTACTTAATAATATACTTTATTGATTTTATAAAAAGTTGGTATGTTTGAGTAGAAGAGGCCAAGAGTGATCGAATCGTTATGCAGTATTTCTATGTTGCCTGGCAGGTTTAGCGTCTCTAATAGCGTGTGTTTAAGGTTAATGTGTCTGGATAACTCAAGCTCTATTATGCCGTATAGTCCTCTCGCAGCACTCATGGCTCATAGAAAGCGCCGGTTGACCGTGTGCGTCACATCTCTGATTCATAACAAAACAAACTCGACTATAATGGCCCATTGAAAAAACGCAGCTCATCATTGTCAAGCAGAACTTCATAACAATTTCCAAAGCCATCATGACTGCCATAGTCGTTGAGGTTAAATATCTTCATTAATGTATAGAGAAAGTGGTTTCTTTTTTTAAATATTGATTTTTGAGAATCTTTACAGCCAAACAAAATATTGCGATACTCTAGTATATCAATATTTTCTTATACCCCCAATGATCGGCAGACCTTTCTTAACTGGTAGCTGCACCAATAAGGAAATGTTTATTAACTGTATTGCATCCTTTTTACAAAAGCTCATCTTTAGATCATGAGGATGCAGTTTCAGATGAAATAATTGATAGTAATTGATGTTAATTCTTACATTGCATATAGTTGCTTTGGATTGATTACCGTTATTACAACATGCCTTGGTTATGCTATGGCTAGTAATGCTATGGCTAGTATGGCTAGCTTTTATTTATTTATTTGTAGTAGCACCATATTTAATGTCCATAAAGGCACACATGCTTGTAATTAAACACGTAAATGAAAGCTTAAAAATGAAACCTTTACCTGGCGCTGATATTGCAGCAGCCAGTCTTACAGGGCATGGTAATAAGAGCACCTACGGTATATCGTTGGCACTCACAGACATTTGCATTCAGACAGGATTACGTTTTCTCAGAGGATCACAGAGTTTGCGAAAAACAATAGGTAATTTGTGCGGAATTATTACAGCGGCTGTGTGAGGAAAAACACCGATTTCTGACAGGATTAAAACTAAAACGACTCCCTGGAAAACTAGTCCCATCCGAATAGAGCTAATTTTGACATTGCATCACAGCTTCATGGCTTTTCTTTCTCTTTTTCAAACGAAGCGATGGTTTAAGCCTCCCTTAAGTCACGGCAAATCAATGCGAGATCGAATTTTTAAAAGATTGTAAAAGCAAAGTAAAAGAAGCAGCGTACTGTTAAAAATCGTCTTGATTCGCCCCCACCTGATTTCCACCCTCACACTGATTTTCAGTTATCTTGATACTGGAGATGCGACGAAAGAGGTTAATGCTCAATTGTTGACCGCTGTGTTCAACGGCTTTATTCTGGTGGAATCTGTCAACCTGTCATCAAGCCAAGGAGAAGCAGACAACAAAGAAGCATGAAATGACTTTAGCGACAGAGATTTGTTGATCCTGCACGACAGCGATATAAAGTATTTCATTGCAGAGGAAATGAGAGATGTGGGGTTCTTCAGGTGGTCTGTAAGTGGGTCAGATGTAAAGGTGTTAGACCCCTGGTGTGGTGAAATCAAGTTGAAGAAGATGGAGTCAGTGGCAGCGCTGTTCATCTTGACCGGTTAAAGCCCTGGGTGAGCTTGAGAGCTAGAAAAAGGAATTGTAGTGAATCTCCATGTCGGAGATGACTATTTTGATGAGTATCACTCACTCTGTGTCATGTAGAAACTAATATAGAAAGAAAAAAATATAAGAGTATGCAGACTGAAATTGGTTTGAAATTGTGCCAAAATAGCAATTTGCTGTTAAGCCAAAAAGCTACAGTTTGGACTCATTAGAACACAAAAGTTCTTATGGAAGATGTCTAATTTGTTACATGTCTTGTGGCTTGACTTAATGTTGGCCTCTTACAGAAGTGATCACTAACCAGTCTTCTAATGAGCCAGAATCTGTGAAGTGCCAAAGATTATGCCTGCCCATAAACAGGGCTCAACAGTGAGTTCTTTATATAAAATAATGATACACAATAAAGAACATTATTCATTGGTTTGTGGTTATCAACGCATTCTTACTGATGCTCCCAAAGCCAGCGAGATAACATGATGACAAATTGCCAGGTTTTTTTGACATCGTTCAAATTAAAAAGGCATAAACGATGCTGACTGTGCTATAAGATGTTAGTGGCAGCCCAGAACAATGTTGATATCAATCTAGCTTACTATTTAAAGTAGTTTCATTGTGGGATGTACGATTCTAACCAGTTAGTCCTTTACCAAGGAAGCAAGTTTTGGATCTGTCCCTCAAAGGTATTTCAAATTTAAGGAATTTTTCATAACTGATTGTGATTAAAGTGAATAAATACTTAGTAAAAATTTGTATAAAAATCGTAGTTAATTGTTCATGTTAATGCAGCAAGCATTAGTGTTTAGAAACAATGTCCGTGCATTGCCATCCAAGAAGATTGCTCATGTCCGAGAAAGTGGTCTCTTGATCTGTGTCGACATCTGTGTACATGTTCTATTTGTGCAGCCTGATCCTATCAGCTGGCTGTTGTGCTTTGCCATTTTGTGACACTTAACGTCATGTTCTGCTGCTGTAGTAAGTGAGGCCTCTCTGGTGGCTGAGAGCTCAATACGCTGCAACCGAAGAAAACATATACAAATATTATTTAAATGCAAATTAAGAAAGCATCAAATTAGCAACACGTGTACTTCAGATGCTTAGCAACGCAAAATACAGAAACACGCATTTCTGTATTCGGCTGCGTTGTGAATATTTACAGTGTGTTTCTATATTTTGTTACATTGTGAGTATTTGCAGTGCTTTTTCTGTATTGAGTTATTTGCAGCTTGTTTCTGTATTTGGGTGTGCTGAGTTTGCGGTGTGCTTCTGTATTTGCAACATTTCTGTATTTGGTGAATATTTGTAGCTCTTTTCGTGTGTTTCTGCGGTGTTAGTATTTTCAGCATATTTAGTTGCATTTGAGTATTTGCCGATTGTTTCTGTTAGTATTTGCAGCCCATTTCTCCATCTCTTGTTGAGTTTGCAGCCTTTATGTATTTAGTTGTGCAATGTTTGCAGCGTTTATTTGTATTTGTTTGCATTGTAATTATTCGCAGCATTTTGTTGCAGTGTGAATATTTGCAGTCTATTTCTCTGTTTGGTTGCGTTGTATTTAACGTGCATTTCTGTATGTTCTCAAACTGATAAAATGTTTACTTAATTTGCTGGTGTGTGTGTGTTTTGCATGTTTTCTGTAGTTAAAGTACTCTCTCAGAAACCCGTAGGCCTCAAAGGGTTTTAAATGAACAGGTATAGTCCATCGTTTTGTGGCCAAAAATAAGTGCAATAGAGAATTCAGCCAATCAGAGTCAAGCATTACCTGAGATCTAAAAAAACGTCTGTATCACTCATGGAAGTTTGGGAGCTTCTGACAAGAGAGAAAGTAAATAGAAGAATCTTTACTTTTTTTACTTTTCTGACAGGAAAACAAATCCTCAATCGTGTCCGCAGGCAGCTAGCATGCTGCTCTCTTCCTAATAGCACGCTAAGAACAGTACATTTGGGTTCTAGCGCTGAAGGATCTCAAGTGAAAAGATAGTTTGTGACTGTTGTAGACTTTTGGAACTTTTATCTTTCTAACCTCTCTCACACACACACACACATGCACCGTATGCCTTCAACTATCAATCAATTTGTCTCCTTTGGGTTCATCATACGTGAGTTATTATCATTGTTTATTGCTATAGAATGCATCACTATTGCAATCGTATGACTTTTAAGTTTAGTGTTTTAACTAGTGGACCACCAAAACACCTAGCAACTAAACAGTAACACACCGGGCAAATTTTGTAAATTACGACAACAAAAAAACCCTATAATAAAACACTCATTCTGTGACAATATGGAATATGCTGGTGGTGCTGTATTATTATAGCTGTAATCTGACAGTGTGTGTTAGGGCTCTTTAATAAAGCTTCAGTGTGCATTAAGTGCTGGCCTCAGCATAATACTGATCTTCTATCCCAACAGCCAGCATCTGGATATGTTGGATATGTTGAGTGATTTTTGCAGCTAAGCTCAGAGAGGGGTGGTGGGGTGGTTATGGGTGGCTCAGGCAAATAATGATGCAGTGTGCTGTGCCACCTGGTGGGTATTCACTAGGGCAGAGCGATGAGGAATAGAAAGGCGTGGGCATCTTATGTAAGAGGAGGAATAAACTCCCTATGAAAAAATCCCTTCTGCCTCTTCAGGCCTGCCACCTTTACACAGTTGTCCGGGCAATTAATAGTCATAAAATAATATATATTTTTTTCATTTTATTAATTTATGTGTTCATGCCAGGCACAGATGATTCATGGTAGAATGACATTATGATTTATATTATGAACGTGAACACTAATAAATAACATGCTCTCATAGGTATACACCATGCCCAAATGTACTGACAATGGCGTTTTAAGAGTATTTGGCATTTTCAATTAATGTAGTCCTTTTAGATTCTGGCTGTTACTCTTATTATTTAGATATCGATCATTTTCAAAAGAAAGCATGATGTTAACAGGTCCAGCACTTATTCACACACAAATCACTTTCTCATTAATGCATTCAGATTTGATTCTTCAGTGCTACTTCAGATGCAAGAGAAGTCAGAAAGGTGTTTCTGATATCTCGGAATTTATTCTGACCCCATTAAGTGTTTTGAAACGTTGAAAGTTTCTTGTGTGATATATCCACCGACTCGTTTTAAGGTTTAATATTTTCAATATTGTGGCGCATCCCAGATAAAACCCCAACCTCATACCTGGGCCGGGAGGGGGTCTCCGTTTTGCGGTTCGCAGGGGTCCGTGGATTTGCGCTACGCCACTGAACATTACTTCTATTTGTATGAGGTCCAGTGCTGAGTTAATGTACCTTTCAGCGTGTTTACTGCGTCTGCACTCACAGAAACAAACACTGAATAGACAGTAGAGCAAACAAAGAACAGAAAGGAGATTTCCAAGATTATGGGCGATCGAGGATGTACATTTATATAACTGATGGGCTGGAGACAGTGGGTTGAGTTTTGGAGGACATGGGAGTATTTGGAGTGGAGCAGGTGAGCTGGCAAAGACATAGTGTTCCTTAAAATGGCCAAAATCTCCATGTGATTATGATACCACTGTACTGGAGCAGCTCTAAAAACACTGGAATGATAAAATGAACAGAAATGCAAACTTAAAGTATCAATATCACACTATATTCAGGCGGATAGTATTTGGAAAGTAAAATATACAGCAAGCATGCAGTTAAGCATTGCACTTATCTCAGATAATCGGGATCTATGATCCGATTATGAAATAAGTGGCAGGTTGTATAGTATTACGTAATAGGCAGCAGCCCTGCTTCTGTTTTATTCGCAAGACCACTGGTGTCACGTCAGTGCGCGTGAGCGTGCGATGTGAGCAGACCCTCAAGCTCTGGCTGTGGACAGAAAATAGGTCAGGGAAAGGTTTACTCACAATGCATTCAAATGTTTAATGTCTGTTGCCCACAAGAGAGAGGAAAGAGCACCCACAGCTGGAAATGCAGACCACCCACTACATCCTAATGTGACACGACAGAATGAGTCAATTAGAGAGGAATGACCATGCAGATGAGTAATGAAATGAAAAGAGAACACTAGAGGATTTATTCAGTCTAATCTTTTAAACACTCTGTCATGATTAATGTGGTCATCCGGGACGTGCTCTCACCCACTCAAGAGTTTCTCTTTGCATTTGTACGTAATGCTTATTGTGCATTGCATGATTAGATGTGGGATTTTCCTGGCCTGTTCTCAGGAAAAATAGTTTTATGTTGTTTGAAAAACTTAACTATTGTATTCATTTTTCTACATCAGGCACGGAGCTCCAAGAACATGATGGATTTTAAAAGGTGTCCTTGTTACAATGTAATTATACATTTAAGAACCGAGTAATATCAGAGCAAAGCCATCGAACAACGTCGGTTTACACAGATTAACATTATTACAATGTTGCTTTTATTTTATGCAGTTTGCCTTCACGCAGCTAGGTTTCTAAATGCACCAAATTCGTTTTTACAAGCCACATGCAAGTAATCTGTTCTCTCATTGGTCAAAATGCCATGGAGTTTCCACTTAGCTGGCACCCATCAGGATGGATCAAGGCCTTTTTGAGCGGGAGCCCAGGATTAATTGTCAAAACATTTTTTAAATGCACCTACTATGAAAAAGAGGAATAAGAAGTCATTATGAAGTGAAAAAGTGCACTTTGAAGACCTACTCACCCACATACATTTGCCGGGTTCATTTTGAGGCATTAGCAAAACAACAAAGCTAACGCTTTTCATGGAACTTACGTAATTGCACGCCATACATTGTGATACAGGTTGGATGTGTAATGGCCCCCGGCATTAAAAGTAGCTGAGGGAAGCTGAATATAAATGGCAGTAAACGGCGGCGTCTTTACCTGTCCCTGTGAATCAGAGCCTGGCGGTCATGTTTTGCCGCGCAGGTGCGACCGTGTGGCTTCTCTGATGATACACGCCTGTCCTGCCTCTGGCTTGTCAGATGATCAAACATCGAGATGCGGCTGCTTGACAGAGGAACATCACTCAACTCTCATTGATTATCCAGCCCTGTCACACTCCTGTCATGCTCAATCCCACTCCACCACTCGCTTCAGCCTTCCTTCAAACGTTCCAACCAATCCAATCACACCTGGACCGATGGAGGAGTAGATGAAGAAATAAGGTGTCATGCTCTGTCATTACAGTCGAGGATGCATTCAGTCAAGTCAAGTTAGTCTACAGAATTTCCTTACGGCACACCATGGCAGTTTGTGGACAAAAATAGCCATTCTACTGTTCCTTCATAGGCATCTGTGTTAAATGGCTGCTTAGATCCAAATTTTAGGAAATTTGACTACCTGTTGTAAGTATCAGGTTTTTCGCCTAAATTAAATTGTGTGTTGCAGTTTTGAGTTTTGAGTTTTATGTCATAAAATTAAACATAATAATATCTTCAGCTTGTCTCAATTGAGGCATTTAACTCCTGTCACGTCTCTGGACTCTATGTTTATTGTTTTTGTCTCGTGCCATGTGCTCTCTGCGCCCTACCTTCCCTTCATGTTCAGTTCTAGTTAATGGTCTTCCAGCCGTGTCTTGTTAATTTAGTTAATTACCTTGCGTATTTAAGTCCTGTGTGTTTGTATTCAGTTGGTCCGAACGTCAGTCCATTCAATGTCCTTACGTGGTTTTTTTGTCCTGCCTGCCTTTTGTATATTTATTTTGCCGTTTTGGACTAAACCCATTTAAGTTCATTTTACGTCTCGAGTGCTCAGTCTCGCGAAGCCGTAAACGTGACAACTCCATTAAAAAATACATTGACTTTGAGACGATGGAAGTGAAAAAATAAATGCTTTAATGCACATTTACTGTTTATTATTATAATTTCTTTGCAATTACTATTTTGATAGCAGCACAGGGACAGAATGTTTATATTTTTTGGGAAATAAACCTAGGAATTGCTGACTTCTGTTTATCTAAGTACATAAAAAATTAGGGAAATTCACAGAAAATAACACAGAAAAATCACAGAGTAGCTTTGATAATAGAAATGCATTATGAAGTATTTTTAATCCTTTTGGAGTAGTTCATCAATGAATGCATTTAGTCTACTGTAAAGTGCCTGCTTATGCATTGTGGTACTACTGTGGAGTATCATGGATTGTATCTGATACTACAGAACTTTTTGGTAAAGGATAGGTTTTCTCAGTTGACATTATGTAAAAAAAAAGAGTTTTGTAACCGTGAATAAATAAGCATTTTTAGACAAATGGTCCCTTAGAACCTGAATGCATTTGTTGGGTCAAGGTGAACTGAATCTCCGTACATGGCTCCCCACCCCATTCCTCAAAAAACACAGCGGCTAGCAATTTCCCCCCACTGGGATGTGACTCACTTGTTCTCCTCTGGAATTACGGCCCAGAAACAGCACTGCCGTTTACCGTCAAATTACCCTCCAGAGTGTGTCTTCCTCTCTTCTGTAGTGTCAGCACATGGTCATTACAGGCCCAGGAGGAGCTGTTCACTCAAGAGCAGTCACGTCTATGTTTAGCCCTTCACACACTCTGAAAAACGCTCTCTGCATTTCATTCACAGCTCATCCTGAGAGCATGACACAAAATATAGTAGTTCACACAGAAGGGATTATCATATTATTAAATTAAGGAAAATAAATGAATTTATTATTAATTACTTAAATTACTCACCCCATGCCATCAAAAAAACCTTTTGTCAGCTGAGGTGTGTGTGTTTTTCCCACACATTAAAAACATGCAGGAGCTTGTCAGGACCCAAAAGCATTATAAAATAGTAGCCTCTAAGACTTTATAAGACACTATGCACTCTAGGTTAAACTTTATTGCAGTAGTTCACTTTAGCCATTACAGACATGCTAAGTAACTTTGCATTTTACTCTGACCATGTACAAGGTCTCGCTAACCCATGGCAGTCTACTGGAAAGGCTAGTGAACTCTTATGTCGGGAAGTGGCTTGGACTTACAGATTTCTTGAGCGTGGTGGGACTTTACAGCAAAGGAGCTCTGTCACTCCCAATTTCAAGCCTGGTAGAACAGTTCAGATGTGCCAAGGTAAGACTGGATATGTCTCTCAATGACTCTAGATACCCCCTAGCAAAAGGGAAAAAGTGGACCCTAGCCACATCTGTGCAACAGTCCAAATCTGCTCTTCGTCATCGTGACATAGTGGGTCCACGTCCAACAAGACAGAGGAGGCTTTAGCCTTGGAACAGAAACACCCCTCTGGCAAAAGGCGTCTACAACAGAACACTGAACCATGGTGGTAGAGGAGGTTTGACGACTGGAGAAAGCAGCCAGACATTCCAGAGCAGTAGCTCAAGCTAAACAGGGCTGCTGGATGTGATGGGAGGATGCTGAAAGGAAGAAATTTACATGGAACGATCTCTGGATTATGGAACCAACAGACTGAGCTTTATCGTTTGGGCCACATATGACATTCTGCCGGATCCTTTTCATTTGCAGTTATGGCTTGGAAAGGACCCATCCTGACCCTATGTACAGCCACGGCTACCCTCAAGCGCATTCTGTTTGGTTGTAAGACCAGCCTCACCCAAGGCAGGTACACGTGGAGACACAACCAGGTTTTCATGTGTTTAGCCAACAAGATCCAATCCTTCAACAACCAGGTGAACACCAACACTTACCATCCTTTGTTCAAGAGGGGACAAGCTGAGAATTGGCCCATCAATCCCCCTTGTCTAAGCCCTGTCTTTGGCTGATGATACACTGGGCAACTTTTTGAGCAATGTTGCCATAAACCGCCAACCACATGACACACAGGGCCTGATATTAATTATCCAGAAATTTGTCACTTATTCTCAATTAAAAAGTTCTCAATTAAAAATTGCTCAAAAAAGCTGTGCAAAAAGTCGCCCAGTGTATTATCGGCCTTAGTCTAAAGCCTAAAAGCCTGCAGGAACCCTGTATTTATGTTTTTGCTGACCCTGCATTAGAATCAGATAAATCATATCCACTATTTACTGTAAACTTCAAAATCCACTCCAAACTATGATTCAGAAAGACACATCTCCGAGATACTAACATGCTGGAGGGAGATACACAGGATCTGAATGATCTGCTCGGTTGCCTTGGTGACAGAAGGGTACGACTGGGTTGCCTTGAGAAAGTCAGTGGCAAATTCACCCACGCATGGAGCAGGACACTCACTCTCTCTCTCGCTTTCTCTCTCTCTAACACACACACGCACTCAGAAAGTCCAGTAAGCACCGCGAGTAAATGAACAGAGGCAGAGGGTCTACAGAGACAGGGGAAAAGTGTCTTTGCTGACATCACACGCATCATTTCCTGCTGAGCAGCACACTTCTGTGGACGTCACCGCATTGTTCCTTCAGGGGTTATTTGCCACCCTTTGCAGACCTGTCATGTTTCCAGTTTGCTTGCCTTGCTGCTGTGATACAGTTTTTCGAGTTTTTGAAATGATTGATGTACCAACCTAGTGAAACCTATTGTATTGAGCTACAGTACCTACCTAGACAGGGGTTTAGTCGGCATAGGCACTCATAGAGCGCAATCACAGAATGCACAGAATGCAAAAAATACAAAGAATTCAAGATGTTACAGAGTAAAGTCACTTTTATTAACATAGCACTTTATACAATAAAAAAAATGTTTCAAGAAGCCTATAATAGTGTTAATGTTTGCTAACTGTTTTCAGTGGTTATGAAACAAAGCAACAACACAGAAGACAATGAGTCCTTATTACCGTAGATAATACCGTTTTTAAAAGCATATACGGTAACACTTAGCTGTCACTGGTCTCACGATTTGATTGAGGTTATCATGTCAATTATTACAATTGTTAAGAATTTAACCAACTAAATATAGCTTTAAAACATGCAAATATAAAGAAAAACGGGGAAAAGACAATTACGAGTGATAAACAAAAGCACTTTTAGTATCTGCGAATGCTTTTAAACATCCAAAAGTTTACAGGGTTTTCCTCAGCATTATTGCCGCTCTTTTATTGCAGCATTATTGATTATTACTGATGACATCATAGACAGTGGCAGCGTTAATAAGCACTGAATGTGTTATTTTTTTAGTTGCAGTAATAAGCAATGTTGACCACTTAACGCTAGCTTTTAGTAAATTGATCAGGAAAATACTTTCAAATGATTATACTGCAATGACAACAGGTGATGGCCATTCCTTCAAAGCTTTACACTGTTGTATGCTATAGAACCCTTGTAATAATGCTAAAAATGAGTTGTGCAATTCTGTTATGAAGATATGAATTACAGTCCAACGTTTCTGAAGGAGAGCACTGCGCGAAATGGAGCTTAGCTAGAAAGTGTTGTGTTCACACTGGGTGTAAAGTATGTTCTTAAATGTCACACTTGACTTCTGTTGGTTTGGTTTGGCCTACTTTGGAGAAAAAAACCCCTTAAATCAGCCCGAGCTGGTTTTCTGTTCTTAACCGGTCTCCCAGTTGGTTTTAAAGGTTCTGGGCAATTAAAATCCGCAAACAAACCTTGGTTTATTAAAAAGATTCAGATTTGCCTCTTTATAAGGCCTTGTGTGTGAAAGCGTCTGTGTGTCCACAAATTTGTATCATCTGTATATCACTGTCAGTGCTCTCTGATAGCTTTCACTGTTTATGTTAGCTCAGGCGTAGCGTCTCTTTCCGTCTCGTGCTAAATAATCGGTCCATTCAAAACAAAGGAGATCTGCAGCCCTGCGGTGAAGAGTCCACTCGCGTTATAGGCCCACTGGTAACCTGTCAGTCTGTTGCCATGACGGTGTAGTTACACGGGGATAGAGTAACTGCAGGATGTGTAAACAACAGAGCGTGTCAGTTTCTCACTGCCAGACTATAACGGGATTGTTCTTCAACCCCATGAAAGTTTGAGGAGAATTTGACACACAGAGATGGAGTAGGACTTATGTGCCTGTTCTTGTCGGACAGCCTGTGAGATGTGTGCATGTGTGTTTTGTGAGAGAAAGCAGTAACCCTAGCCTGTGTGTGTGTGTGTGTGTGTGTGTGTGTGTGTTCAGTTAAGAGTAAAGTCCTTATCATGTGGCCTCATGGACAATAATGGCTAAACATCACTGCCTCCCTCCTTCTACTTTTCTACCTAGCTCTGGTCCAGAATTTAGTGAGATGCATTTTTAGGCGTCACAGGTATTCCCAGCCTTAACGTTAAAAACTGGACAGCAAAATTGGAAAAAGTAAAAAAGTATACTTAATATTACCTTAATATTATTGTGATAATAATAATGTTCTTATAAAATGTATTCATTAAAATTAAGATTATTCCCATTTTGATTAAAGTTGTGTGTAAATGATTTACTTTGCATTCTTTTATTGAAATTTTTTATTATAATGTTAATGTGATTTTTATGATAAAAGTCATTATTTACAGTTTTGCTACTCTGATTTAGAGAAGCATCGGTTTTATGGGATCATGTCTCTTTCAATATAATGCCCACAGCTATGATAGGGTTACATGTTTGCATATGAAATTAGAATTATATGTGGAAATGTTTGGAAAACTTAATACCCATTAACACCTTAATACCCAGAGTCTATTGTCACTATTAGCAAAATATACGACTTTAATCATTTGTGTGTTTATATGAAATCCCGGAGGTTTTACCTGAGTGAGATTAATCCCTAATCCAAGCATTAAAGCCTTACACAGACTGAACTGAGCAAGTGATAGATAGATAGATATTGTTGCAATGTGCCGTAAGCTGCTTTGTTTAATGGGTATGTTTGTATTTTACCTGGTTGAGTGGAGAAAACAAAGCTCGTTCTGATTAATTATAAGAGACCTGATAAATCACCATCTGACGAGTTAACTAGAGCCTAGATTTCACTGGCTGTTTTAAGGTGCTTAGTGCTGGTCCAATTGTTGTTCAGTCAACTCCATTCAATATTTACACAAGCTTGCTAAAGAATCTATATACTGTCTATCATCACAGCAGGATTTGCCTGGAATCCAGCACAACATTTCTTAGTGGAGTCCTCATCTCAGCTTCTCAGAGAGGAGAGGTTATTGTCAATGTAATGTAATATTCTAGTTCGGTCTGCTGTTTTTACTCGCTAACACAGTGCTGAAATTTATCCTCCACCTTACAGTAACTCTCGCATAAAAGCTGCACCTTCCTGAGAGCTTTGCTGCAACGCAGTGTTTATATATCACTTAAGGTGATATACTGTATATTCAAGCATAATCTCCTTTAAAAAAGTACTTTACTGTACTTCAGCTGACAAAAGCATGCCACAAGTGGTGATCCTTCGTACAACACGCTGTCTAAAGGAAAGATTTGCATAATTTGACTGCCACACGTTCTGGATTACAATTTATTTTACAGGACATGCACTAAATGGGTTAATGTTAGGTTTAATGTAGCTTCAGGGTTAGTACCTAGTTATTACGCACTTATTGTAACGTAGTAGAAAAGGAAATTATTCTGAGAAAACATGCTAACTTAAATTAGTGTTTTATCTGTCAAACCACATGAAACTTCATATTTGTTGTAGATCTGTTCACATTGCAAGCAAATGTGCATTGAAAGATGCTGTTTTTGATTTTTCTTCCAAATTTCACTCTTAGGTATTGCCCTTAGCCAGGTGTAGATCTCATCTGGTTCACCTCATCCCTTGAGCAGTATTAATATCAAAGCTGATATTGATTATCCTTGTTGGCGAGGCCACGTTTGCTTGGCCGAGACGTGCAGTCTAATAGAGGCAAAGTCCTGGCATCTTCTGACGCGCAGAGATCTTGTCTCACGTGTAGGCGGGATAATATTACACCAAAACCAAACACTTAAAACCAATGGGGCATTCCCCTGAAAGGAACAAATAGCCGATTCCTGAATGCTATTGATGTTCTTGCTACTATTTACGTGCAAAGTGCAGATCATTTGTCCTCCACTATTTTATATTAGTCTCCAGACTTCTCCGGTACTTACTTGGTTAGCGTGATAAAGGGTTAGGCTTTTATTTAGCTAAACGGTTTCACACAGGATTGTTTAGGCATATTAAAGCTCAGACAGAGTGTCCTCTAACTCTGCTGGGGCTCATTTTATGTGTCATGGCTTCACCTGGTGTCTTGCATAAGGTTATTCCCGTTGAGAAAATCCATGCAGTTGCCAGCTGGGCTGGTCAAGTGTTAGGACCTTCATGCTGCAGCGTCCATCGTGGCACATTCAGTGTTACTGACACTTCAGCTGTTTTGAATCAACAGAAATTTTGCATGAGCACGTAAGTAAGAACACTTTAATTAGCTGGGAATGGGACTCTTTGTGCTGCTGGTCTAATTTATTTGGCAGGTTTGGCAGATGACAAACTTTTTTTCCAGAGGCATGTTTAATAAGACTTCAGAAGCAATTATGAGAGAAGTCTGAAGTCCCTGTCTCATTGCTTTCGCTTGGAGACAGAGTTGTTGCCAGAGAACACAGGGTGAGAGAAGGCATATATGGGTTGTCCCTCTCACGGTTCCTTTAGTTGAAAGACTGAAGATTCCTGACTCACTCAATGGACAGATGTTGTACTGGATGGTTCCCAAGATGCTAACCACATAACCACAAATACTAAAAAGTAGGCAATAACCCAATAGGCGAATAACCCTTATATACAAATAAGATTGCGTGTGTGATTGATTCAAGATCGCAATCTTTTAACAATTAACAAGCGGCTGGCTCCAGAATTGGCTCCAGAATCATGCAGCTGTTTGACATCTACATCCCTTAGTGTCAAAAATGCAGCTGTATGCATGCCGTGAAGAGGACTGATTCACACCTGCGCATCTGGGATGCAGTACAAATGAATTAGGTGGTCTTACAAATGAACTCACTAGTCTCCTGCTTGTATTTGCATATTTGAGCTTAAGATGGCATTTGAATGAACCTGCTGATGGTTTCCAACAGGAAATGTAATGGTTTCTCCCAAGCAATTGAGCAGGTTTCTGAATTGCAACAGAATTTTCGGTATTAAAGCCCCTTCGGTATCTCCAGCATCATATTCCAATTTTAGTGAACAAACAAGATAATCACAGTGCCTCTAAATTAAGACTCAACCCTGAGACTTGCTAAAGATGTCTTAGTGATTGTCTTCCTGTGTTTGGACAGTGTCAGTGGAGTGTCAGGAAGAGGAAGCTGGGTGGGTGGCTGAGTTTTGGAGGACGTAAGTTGACAGCAGTAATGAACTCATTGGGAATTTACAGAAAACGCAGCTCGACACAAACTGCGGCGTCCCAAATAAACACACTTTTGCCCGTTCAATCAATCAATGTTATCTCTCAACAATACTGTGTGTTATTGGCTTTTGGTTATACCGTATTTACATCTGGCTGTGGACAAGCTGTTCGAGCATCTGGCTCTTCGAAAAACTTGTGAATTGCCTTCCTAGTCAGCATTTTTAGGCAGCAAAGGCATCAAACAGGAAGGTAGGAAGAAACATTATCTGGTTTTCTAAGATTCTTTCTTTTGGTCTAAATTAAACACAGGACTTGAAGAAAGCTTCATCACTATAGCTACTCATCCCAGTGCAATTCAGTGCTATTAGCAACAGTTTAATCCAATTGAAAATGACTATGTGTGTAAATGTGTGTTTTGTTTGTAATTTAGCCATTTTCCTAACAGCTTAGCAATACGCTAACTTCATTCTCTTTTAAAACTGGCAATGGGACTTTACTGACTCTCTCATTCAATCCCGTTCATTAAAAACATTAATTCAACAGTGTTAAATGACTGAACACATTAACCTATACAATTTTTAACATATTCTGAGTAATAAAATCATAATAATGCATCCAAAGTTATGCATTATGTTTATGAGAACATAAATTATGAATTTACCTACAGAATTGTTTATTTGTTACTTATGAGAGATAACAAATTGTGCGTGTAACAGATAACATTGAACAAATTCCCAAACGCCCATTACAAAATGACCCATGAGTGGACCAATCACTAAAGAAGTATATTGTTGAGTATGCATTTTGTCTGTGTTTTAGTACAATGTTCCAAATCAGTTACTTATGGAGTTTATTTTTGTTATGATGTTGCCAGAAAGATAGCAGAAGATGCAGGCTGAAATAGCTCACTAAAGTTTAGCTTATGTTACCAGTCAAAACAGTATTTTCTTCACTAGTGTACCCACAAGGATAATAATCGGAAAACAGCTTATAAATCAGACAGCATGAAGTTTTTGTATGTGTCTTTGTATGTTATCTTATACAGCATCATACACACACATAGCCAAAAATCTCAAAAATCTTATCAGACTGGCATATTTGTGACCTTGAGGTCAGCGTAAAAATGGCCGATTCTAATGAACGAGTAAAACATAAAGTAAAGACTTTACCTGACAACAACCATTTCCATTATTTCAGTCTAAATTTGTGGTCGTAATAAATTGGAGTCCTATTAGGAATTAAAATGAATTAAAAAGACTGGAAACCTTCAGCCACTATTGGATTCCTTCATTGGGTCAATTGACAGATTCACTGGTAAGCTGAGACTGTTTATAAAATTAACTCTTGTTTTGTCTGACAGGGTGTGTTTTCTTTGCCTGCAATGTATTTTTCACTGCCTGTTTGAGAGCGTCATGCAATGTCGGGCATGGAAGTAGTAACTAAAGTATTTCTGAAGGGTCAATTGGGTCGAATCAGCAACACACTATAATGCATTTGTCTCGTAAGTGAATCATAGTCAGCATGCGGCATGTTTTCACATCACTTCATTCATTAATACATGTCTCATCGTTGTCATCGTTTCGTGACTCAGTCTGTCACATGTGTCAGGATGATGTAACTGGATGAGACGCCACACTCAACACTATAAACGACTGTAGAGCAATATAAATTGAAGGGTGGTGCTTGCATGGAGCTGTTGACAGGGGCTTCGATTAGATTGGAGTCATTCCCAGCTCTCTGCTGTTTGTGGGAGGCATTTGTGCCGATAATGTACTTGATGCTGGTGACATTTAAACAAATCTCCACTCTCCGCCGTGTACAATACGGCAGATCGGCACGAGAGAACCTTCCAGCAACCCGTGAGGCCTGTTTATATTTCTACTTGACTTTATCTCATGAGAAATATACAGTTTCACTCAGTACGGGCAGTAACATTCATTGATTTATTATATTTGTAACAATATTTGATTAATATTTAATTAAAATTTATTAATATATCTATGCATTTTTTTCTAAAGCATATACTCTTTCGCCTGTCCAATTATTGCTATTAACAAACCATAAAGTACGACTTTTTACTAAAAGAAGGCACTAATAAATAGCGTGTATATTATAATAGGCATGATAATGAGCAACTTATTAGTGAGAATTGATCCTGTACTAAAGTGTTACAAAATGCCTTATTTCTTATGTTTGAGATGTAATAATAGTGCACAATTTATGATAATGCGATCACGAGACAGGGTATTGAATTCAGTCGTGACATGATTCCTATTTTTCTCTAATGCGCAGCATTGTAAGTTAGCTCTGAAACAAAACCACTATTGATTAAATGTAGCTCAGGTACAGAAACCTTGGAATTGATTCCCCGAAGCAGCAGTAGGCTAGAGCTCACAGATTGATGGGGAAATTGTTTGATTTTGGAAAGCATTTGCTCATGGAGCTATTCTGTAAATACAACGCAGCATTTGTGTCTCCTTTAGGACTCTCAGAGCAATGGTTCATCTGAAAGAGAGTCGGAATAAATATGGCTGTATCCATTATTAAACTGTAAAGGATGTTTTTAAAATGTGTTTATGAATTGCTAATCAGGAGATATTGCATAAAACCATCCATCCATTCATTCTTCAGACTGCTTATTCTCTGGGTTGTGGAACGTATTACCATAATACAATAATTAATCATTTTATGTGTGTGGGTATATATTTGATGAGCTAGTTGTCCAAAGACATGACTATCAGATTTTGTTTTCTGTAAAATACATTTTGCTAAAATAAAATCGCAATAATCAGAGCCACCTCGCTTTAGTTAATCCAACTGTGGTTTAAATGAATTTCATTTAATGCTGTAGTTTATTTTATTCAGTTTGTCTATAAAGGGTGGGCGATATCGCCCAGCACTAATGTCTACTTTCGTTCAGTTTTGGTGCATGTATTGGTTTGATAATTGATTTGAATATGAAACATTTTTTTTTATGCTTTTCCACAGTGTGCTGTTTTGTGGTCCACAAAAGGTGCCATGAGTTCGTTTCCTTCTCCTGTCCAGGGGCCGACAAGGGGCCTGACACAGATGTGAGTAAACGCTTGCATTCCTCCCTCGCACGCACTCGCGCTCGCGCTGCAATCATGTTCTTTGTTAAAGAGCTGTGTTTGTTAAGACCCGCGCCTATTCAAGTTGTTCCGTGAAGGTGTGCTTACTTTAAAACTGTTGCGTTCGCTAAAAATTCAGCATAATGCTGAGCAAAAACCGTCTTCTCCTCTCTCTCTCTCCCCTCCTGCCCTGTGGGGATGTGTGTGCGTCTGTGTTTGTGTGTGTGCTGTGAGGACAGCTGCTTGCGGTTTGCCGTAGATGCGCCCTGGGGGCAAGTAGTGGTCAAATATGACCTTTTGGCCCCTGCATGTCCCCTGAGTGCTGCTTACTCATACATCCAGAAAAACCCACACAAAGCTAGCTATGTGTTTTCTTTTAACCGATGACTAGATTAGCCTCGCATTAGCCTCTAAACCACATCAGGAGATAGCTTATGAGGTTTACATGCTTGTTGTGGCTGTTTTGTAGCCAAGATTGTATGTACAAATAAAGGAAGTATTCTTATCGTGACAGCGGGAGGAATTAAAGGAATAGTTCACCCAAAATGAAAATTACCCCATATTTTAGTCACCCCAAAGCCATCCTAGGTGTATATGATTTTCGTCTTTCAGGCGAACAGTCAGTTTTTTTTTAAATGTATCCAGGATGGCTTTGGGGGAGGATAGAATATGGGGGCATTTTTTTTTTTTGGTGAATTATTCCTTTAACAACACAATCGTATCTGTTTGACTTTTGCCATTTAAACGGGAAGTACCTTTACCTTTATCAATAGTACAATTGTGTATAATTTATACTTTTTCCTTTTCCTTGAATTGTTGATTGATATTTCACTCTAGAATTAAAACGGTCATCTTTCATTCATCCCCATGTCATTTCAGAAGTTGTGTGACTTTCTACGTGATACATACGTGACACTGTTCACGTCATACGTCGAGTCAAGCCAGCCAAGACGTGCTTTGGGGAACATGCATATGGCCGTTCTCGAAAGTAGTTCTTTAGATTCAAATTTTAAAACTAAAAAATATTTTTCTTACAAAAACCCATCCATCTGCTTCAGAGGACATGCGATAACCCGCCAAAGGCGTGTAAAGGTTAGTTTTCCAACACAGTGCTTGTAGATATAGCCAATTTAAGGAGCTTCAAAATCATGGTCACCATCCACCAGCATTACCAAGCTTGGAAGAGCCAGGATAAAAAGTAAAATATGTCGTAATTAAAATTGTTGGGTGAACTAGTCGGTGAACTATTTGGTTGAAACATTGAAGCTTAAAAAAAACCCAGATCTCATTTCGAGATTGTATTTCTGAGTTACTCTGAGGATGCATTTTGGCTTTGTGTAAGGAGAAGACTAAAACAGAAGCATCAAAGAAAATGCTTTGAGGAAAAAGAAGAGTGGAAGTCAGTTTGATGTGATGATCAACCAGCAACATGGGCATTTTGACAAACATCTCTCTGTTTCTTGGAGAGGTTGGAGACTCTGTGTGTTTGTGATTGCGTGTGAGTGGGTCAGAGCTGCAGATCTCATAAGCTCTTCTCCTCCTGGTGTGAGCATGTGCTCCATCACGACCCTAAAGCTGCATCCATCCAGCCCTGCTATCATGGGCTTTCACCTGAAAAATGCTCATTTCACATCTCTTTTCTCTGTCGCCCTCGTGCTTCGTCTTCCCTTAGCTGATGCTCGAACCCTGAAGACACTCAGATAAACCATCTCCATTCTCATTTAAAGCTGCAGCGCGCTATTTCTGTGCCACCTTCATTTTCGGGAAGAAAATGTGAGCGAGTTGCATGTGCAAGAACCTGCCGGCTCTGCTAGGGTGTCGTGGGTGGCTGATGAGTGTTTTTTTATTCCATTGTGTCGAATTTTTGAGCATACGCTCTTACGTAGGAACTTAGTAGGCGTAATAACTTTCCTTTTATTTTTTTTCAATGAACTGACTTTGGCCATGACTGTTTATGAGACTGTCACCTTAGACTTCTGTCTTACTTTTTTGGAGCATGTTACTGTGCAAAACACAATAAAACTACTTTACTGAGTGGTTTTTAACTTCATATGGTTGCTATGAAGATATGAAGTGTGTAGATATGGCAAGGACAACTTCTTTAATTTAACTGTACATTTTTTTGAGGCCCACTGAATGCTGCTTTTCACTAAATCTGTTTTGATGTAAAAAGAGACTCATCTACGATGGCATGAAGATAATTTTTGCAGTCAACTATTCTTTTAATGTATGTGTGTGTATATATATGATGAGTTCATTTGCAAAAACAGATAAATCAAAATTCTCAGAATTCATGTTTTTTCATTGAGCATTCCTATTAATCTCAACCAAATTGCAGTTGCAATATATATATATATATATGTATGTGTGTGTGTGTGTGTGTGTGTGTGTGTGTGTGTGTGTGTGTGTGTGTGTGTGTGTACAGTAAATACATCTTTGTTTATTCCTTTGGCAAACATGTTATTGTGCCAAAAATATTGTAAATTTGTTCCTTTTAAAGGATCTGTCTGAGGTGGGCTTCAAACAGGTCCACAGCATTGTGCGTCACAATCAGATCAGTGTGTTTCCGCATCTAACGGTCGCAGCGTTTCATATGAGGCTTTGATTTCCACATGTGGATTAAATTGGAACAAATGATCTGTCAAGTCCCCAGTGGTTTTCTGTGTCTTTCTGCCTCCAGAGCCTCCGAACATATTGATATATTCATTACTGGACTCCACTGGGGCTGGACGTTGAGCATCTTTCAAGTCATTAGCGCGAACTGTTTATACACGAGCGCTTTAAAACACACACAATCTCTCATGCATCTGGTTACATAGTGTTCTTTTATAGGCTGCTTAAAATAACAACATGCACAATACGATAAATCATACATCATGCTATCTCTCTGAACACCCCTGCTGCCGCTAGCAGTCGTTTTTTAAAGGTATAGTTCACCCAGAAATCACCCAATAATCCACTTGACATAACCGTAACTATACAAAGCTACAAGAATGTTTTTGTGCACAAAGAAAACATGTTTAATTACTTTATTCAACAATGCGTTCAGATAAAAGCATAAACAGCATACTCAATGAATCCACATACATACTGTACACTGCTTTGATTTATTCATATTATCTGCATGAAAGCAAACATGTTTTAGTATCGCCTTTTGATGCCAACAAAGTCAAGTCAGTTTTATTTATATTGCGCTTTTTTACATTTTGAAGAAAATTGGTAACCATACAGTTGACAGGAGTGATTTACGTTTATAGTATTTATTGGATTTGTTCTTTTAAACTGCTCTTAAATATTCCCCATAATAAAATTTTGTGATCAACAGAAAAAGAGATTCATACAGTTTTGGAACAACTTCAAGATACAATGATGAATTAATAAAAAAACAAAATTACAAGCAATTGTATTTTTATTAACTATCTTTACTGAAATATCTAAATATCTTCAAGCCTTATAGTCAGATTAGATCCGGACAATGACAGAGTTTACTTTCTCAGATAATATAACTAATCAAGCAGTGAAATCTCACTTAATATATAGAACCGTGTGATAGTAAAAATTGCAATTTGCCTTTGATATAGCCAGTTGAGATATTACGTAATAGCTCATCAGAGAGCTGCACTACTATACAGTTGCATAAAATTTGATGTCTTGATGCTTATCTGTAAATGTGATTCCCTGAAACAAAATCAAATCATGAGATGCCTAAAGATTACTGCCTGTAATACCTCTATTACTAGAAAAGATAAGCTGTTTTGACTACCTCTGAGGTACTGTTCAACACTGCTTGCATAAATCGGAAGATAAAGTAGGATCCTATAGTCTAATTATCGCAATCCGAATACTGCACTTTTCTCAGCGTGTCATTAACTCTGAACTTTTGCTTTTTCTCAGCTGTGAAGTCATAGTTACGCGATCGCTCTCCTCAGTGAAGCGGAGCGGTTTAATTGACGTGACAAAGAGCAATGCGATTTCACAAGTACCCTTTATTCTCTCCCCACCTCATTGATGGAGCTCTGGCCTCTCATTTTAAAGGAGACTTTACACAGACCAGCTCTGTTAGCCAGCTCTTATGTAGTTCCATCCTCTGACAGCACATCCATGAACTGCTCAGTTGTTGTATCTGCACACGGACCTGAAAAGCATTTGCAAGTCTAAATATCTGACTTATACAACTAGTCTCGTTTGCTTGTATTTATTAAACCAAGGCAAATATTTTATACTACATTATAGCACGTTATTTTTTTTTGAGATGAGTCTTTCACAGCAGTGTGATATGCAGATGTGTAATTGCGTGGGTTATGCATGCTCCTCATTAAGGGTCTTGATGGTTCGTGGGAGGACAGTGTCTGCACTGCTTTTATTTCTCTTTGTTTCATGTACTGTGTAAGGCCTGTAGCGTTAACTCCAGACTAAAGGTCAGACTAATGCATTATCTCAGCTGGTTGAATAAACGATGGTCCTAGTGTGTCGCACGACATGTGATGAGCCGAGCCAAATATTCATGGTCTGAAATTCTCCAGACCCTCCAGTTCAGTCCAAAAGACATCCTACAGTCAAGATTGTGCCTTCAGCAATAACAGCTTGTCATTTATAAATGTAGCATAAATCTACAAACCTCTGCCGAAGTTTTCAAAGGAGTTTGAAATTGTACAGATTCATATGTATTTGTCAGAACTTCTAAAATATGTATGAATCTGTCGTACGAATCTGTGCAAATTATAATTATTTTTATAAATCTTAAGCCTTAAGTGTTTATTTTACTGCCCCTAGTGTTCATTTCAGCTGGACACCGCAGTGAACTATTCATATGTTTTTGGAGTTTTGCAAAAATGTAGAGGCATGTTTTCCAATGAGCTTATGCTGTGGACAGTTTCACACTTTGTGCAGTTATTATTTTAAAAAAAGTGTTTACCCGTTGCTACTCTGTATCTAAAATTTTACCTTTAAGGGTACAACAGTTTGTCACTGGGGCAGTACCCTCAAAGGGATACCTTTGTACCTTCTTTACCTCTAAAGGGTTCGTAATAGTACCATAAGAACACAAACTAAGATACATGCTACTCTAAAGTATGTGTTCTTCCAGGCCGGGACGTACCAAGATGACTATTGGCCATTGGCTCTTGTTGGGCATGCCAGCGAGCAACTTGTCGGTTTGGTGTGTTCCATTGGGTTTCATCAGGCTCAAGTCAGCCAGATTGAGCATTCACCATCAGAACTCGGGTTGGATGCCTAGTTTTGCAAATGAGCCTGTGCCAGAGAAGTGAAAGTGAACGTGATGAAAATGAATAATGAATGAAGGCAGCACAAACAGAAGACAGTTCTAATGTTACGTGATCTTACCCAAGCAAGTTCTAATTACTGATATTCAAAATTGTCAGCAAAGTAGTCAGTAGTTTTTACGTTTTATGTTTCTGGGTTTCTCCGGTTGGCGTAGGCTTGGTGTTTCTCGACCTTCAGGGTTAAAGAAGGTACAAAGGTGTCCCTTTGAGGGTACTGCCTCAGTGACAAGCTCTTGTACCCCAAATGGTCGAATTTTTGAACATTTGTTCTGGCACTGTATTGCGTTTTATAGTTCTGCTAAAGGTTTTGGTCACAGCATCCTCATACAGACAGATGGAGGTCATGATCACAGTGATTTCATCAGAGCCACATGCTCTGAGTGTTATCTCAGAGTCACAGCTCATTGACATCATCAGAAACAGACTGACGCACTGATGAGCCTAAATCTACTCACACAAACCCACCAGAAGATTCTGACACAGTGTTTTAAACCTCTATAATTCCTTAAGCCGGGACTGAACTCCTCATCCATTGCTCGGAAAAAAAGATGTGAGTTTCTTTTCAGTAAATCTGACTGCATCCAGATGATTTCAGCAATTTTTTAGCTTCACTTTTTGTTTTAGCCACTACTCCATGGAAGTATATATCCATTTCCTTTTGAATGTGTATATGGTTCTCATTTCCATTTAGCCACAAAGTCTGTCATTTGTAAAGTTTACAATAACACTCCAGATCTCCTGCTGATTCTCTTACACAGCCCACAGCTTGTTGACAACAGCAAAGTAGGTCTGAAGCAGCATTTAATTTACACAGAACTGAAGCCTAAACCTAACAGCTTTAACACTGCTCTTTTCCTGCCCTGCAGGCACTGCTGTTTCCTTTAGGAAATGCACGTTTTGGAGAGGGTGTTTACTGGCATGTCTTACTGCAATAAAAGATAAATATATCCTTAGAAATAAATATTTCTTAAATAAAGCTTGATTCGGTGTGTTGTTTCGAACAGAATGAGTTTTGGTGTTGTTGTATGTTTGTGTTGTAATGTGGGAATAGTCTATTTGGAGGTGTTTTAGAGGGGGAGGTGAAGCTCAGAGGAGTTACATAAACAGAAGTGCCACCCTCACACTGCAGCGACAATAACATAGACCCAGAGGACGATCTGTATCTGTGTGTATGCCAGATCCTGCCGTGCTGTACTGTGTGTGTGTGTGTGTGTGTGTAAATAGCTTCTCTCAGCTTTGCGTCAATCATGGTTAAAAATCACAACAGCCATTAATCAACAAGCCAACAGAACATAGATCTACAATAATTATCCACGATTATATCCGATGATCTAAAATTCTGGCATTGTTTACTGATGCTCATATCCTTCCAAATCTAAAATTTCAAATCTGTTGCAACACTGTATTCATATTAGTGTTGTAACTATGTTCTAACCAGTTATACCAGTTATGCAGTTATTGAATATTGGTACAAAGTGTACTGTATTTTCACCAATCAAATTAAATCAGTATCAGCAAAATCTGTCTTTGCAGTGTAGCATGTGAAATGGCATTTAAGTATTTACGTAGAACATTTCGTCCAGCTCTTAGGTTGTAAGTATGCATCTGATTTGCAAGACAGTGTCAGTAGCTAATTTTGAATTTATTATTATTGGTGTTATTATTATAATATTATTTTTGGTTGCACTTTATTTTAAGGAATGGGGAATGTGACTGACTATATGAGTGAGTCACCTTAGCCAATTAGTTCAAAATATTGTGCATTTGTTTGGAACTTGTTTGATTGGTAAAAGAGCAAATACGAATAATATTATCTTCAGATCGATATTTTATCTTAAAATTCAAGCAAGTGGTTATATAAAACCATTTTGCAGTCGTACAATTTTTATCCCAAATTGCTGTTAATTTCCAAACATCTGAATCTAAATTTTTTCAGACAAAATCCACCAAATCGGCAGTGCTGTGGACTCCGACTGTAAACCGAAAAGCTAGGTTATTTCGTGAGAGAGAGTGGAGGTGTGTGTAGTTTCAATGGCCAGTGAGATTGATCCAGCCACTGACCCAACAGCTGGGTTACACAAAAACTACCCAACACTGTAAAAATAACCCATAGCAAGTAACAAACAGGCTTAACAATTGACTAAATAAAACAACTTAGCGTTTTTTTAGAGCGCACCGTGATATAGTAACATTGGCAACATATTGCGGTGTGCAGAAATGTGCGTACGTGTGTTTGTTGTTCTATATTTTCTTATGGGCTTGGGTAGGTCTATCGAGTGGGTTGACTAAAAGAGACACAAACATCTCCGTTTTTAACACAGAGCTCAGCATGTGCGAAACACAACACTTCTTATGCCTGGATGCTGTAGGAATCTCTTTTCAGTGATCCTGAGATTTGCGAGCTCTCTCGAGGCATCGGAAAACACACTTGCATTTCGAACGTTCTGACTTGTTCCTTCCTGTTCGCTAATAAGTGTGAGCTCAGAAATATCGCACACATTCCCTCGGGTCACGAAAAAGATACAGAACATCTCTAACAAAATGAGGACCAACATGTGTCGTGCTATTACCATGTTTTTATAGACAAAACAGTCAATTATTGCAAGTAATATACAAACGTAATTAGCGTCACGTTCAGATACAGTAATGTGCTTCAGATGAGTCCAGGCATCAGTCAATAACTACACTTCCATGGGTGGTTTAAAATGGAGCACATTTAACAAATTCTTCTTTGAATTATTAATATTATTAGAGCATGTGCTTATCTCATTAGTCAGGCTAAAGAAAGCAACACTGAGGAAACAGACGGCAGCCACCCATGGGGCATGTTAAGAACAACCTGCTCCGTGGCAGAGTTGGGGCGTGAGCCCAGAGCATCATGGGTGGAGAAGAGCTAAATAAAACCGCTCTAGTGTTATAAGTGTGCTCAGATTTCTTCTCATTATCCTTCGTCATTTCTCGGCGGGTTTATCCTCATGACATTCATACATGATTACAGTCAATCAGCTGAAGCGCCTCATGCAGATTCACGAGCGCTGTTTGTTTGTCTCGTCAGCGTCTGTAATTATCAAGCTGCGCATTGATTCGTCAATTACTCCACTTTCAAACACTGCTGTAGTGTTTAAACATGCTTTGTTGTCTTGGTTCATTTGTTTGGCATGTTTGTACACCGTCGTGCCTTGTGTCTGCTGGTGTCTCTCGTAGAAAATAAAATTACACTTAAGAATGCTTTTAAAAAGGCCTTGATATTAAAATGTATTAAAAACAATTCAAAGCACAGGCAGTTTAATCAGTGTTCTATATTAACGTGATGCTTTCAGCGATGAACACACATACAGAGATCAGTCAAATATTGCACTACAAACAGCTTTAAACTTATATTAAAAAGTTAATAAAGTTGTTTTAAGCACATCTAGCCATGAATACATGCTAAAGTCCAAACTGAATGTAATGTTTCTGGACACAGCAGCATTATAGGTACAATTAAATGAGAAGGGATTTAGTACTGTATTTTCTTAATTGCTTTTATTGTCTTTGAAATACTTACATAAATGTTTGAAACAGCTCATTTAATTCAGTTAAGCGCTTCTTTTTCACGAGTGGTGGAAGATCTCTGACTACTTTCTTTTTTTCTTCTCGTTACATCCCGAGGCTTGAATTTGAGAATGGGAAGAAAGTGTGGCTGTGAAATGTCTAAATGTTTTTCACTACTTTCAGTTCTATGTGTGTGGGTAGGTAAGAAGATCATGTGAAGTAAAACCAAATGAAACCGTAAGTCACTGTAGCAGTTTATTATTATTTCTTTTTGTCTTGCTTCCTCTATGCGGGCAACAACACTGGAAACTGTTCATCTGGACTTCTTCATTGTTTGAATCTTTTTTTCCTCTGAAAAATCCAATTTTATTCACATTTCAAGGCTAAAGACTTATAGCTTTTTCTTTAGCAATGTTGTATCAGTATAAACAGACATCATGACATCTTTTAGTGCATCTTTATTACATATAAATGAAAGGGAAAATGCGACTAAGGTTTTATACAATGACCATTTATGAAGTCAAGGTCAATTTTTCGCAAACAGCTTCAATCAACTGTATCTGTTCTACGCTTAACAGCTTGCGTTATAGCATTACTCACAGCAGCTCAGTAAACAGTTTGGTGTTTTGATTGACTTTTTGTAGCACTTAGTGACTGTTGAAATGCAGCTCTCATGAATTGAGTGTCCAGAAAGGGTTATTATTTGAATGTGAGATGTGACTTGGAGGGCGGTTGAGTCATGGAACTGATGCAGCACAGGTTTAGTAATGCAGAGTAGCATTTCACTGACATTTAAATGCCAAAATCAGCATCTACCTCTTTTCTTTCTAAATCACGTGAAACAAATTCCACGTCTTGTTTTCCGGCTGTGTTGTTAAAGTCCCCATAAAAGTTTTATGCCAGAGTTGACGTCTTTGAGGTCAATATTGATATTGACGACTCCTTTTCTGGTGTGTATCCTCGTGAAAAGAAGTGCACTTAATTATATTGAATGCACACTCAGATCAAATAATGCACTTGCAGATAATATAATAATCAAATAAAAGGTCACTTAAGTTTATATAATTAGAGGATACTTTCATGACTGTTTGAAATTGTACCCTTAAGGCACGTGAGCGTTGGGAACATTGTATGCGAAGACCATTGGTATTAGACCCACCCACTTTTACCAACTCTAGTTGGGCCAATTTGTCTGTGCACTTTTCAGCAACCCAACAACCGTTTTCAGAGTCCATCAATCAAATCTATTCCACACGACAAATGCTAATAAATTTAACTCAGTTTTGCCGCTTCCTCAAATCTGTTCCACTTAGAAGTGACTTAGAAGACTTAAAAAATAACTCAAGTTCAACCAATTGCAGGATGAAAATCAGAGAACGTGCCTATTAAGTGTTATAAAACATTACATTCTGTTCACGTGTCATTTACATGTTAATTTTAAACTTCTGCTAAAACGTTTTGGTCTAATAAAATGTCTCTCTACTCTCTTGGATGACAGTAATCCTGTTAGCCCCATAAAATGCATCTTTTTCTGTGGATGGCCATTCAGAGGTAGCCGTATATTCTAGCCAAGTCAAATCAGGTCAAGTTTTATATTTACAGAGAGAAAATGGTTTACAGAGTTTGAAAGGACCATCGTGAATAAATGACATTATGACATTAACACACAGAGACAGTCTTCTGTCGTTCCTCTTCAGATTCACCATTCTAATTGCTATGGGAATAAAAGCCGCCTGATCTCTTAGTCTTCAGCTTCAGTGCTTTAAAACAGCAACCTGAGGGCATCGATTCAAACATGTTTTAATCAGGATGTGATAAAAAGACTTTCGGCTTTAAAAAGAAATAAGGGACGGTAGTGTTTCACAATTCCGTGTTCATCTTGCTGTTTCAATAGAAATGTCAACTCTCGAAGACAACCGCTTGTCGATGCATAGACTCTTTAAAACTCGGACGGCAGGAAAAGCAGCGTGTTTTACAGTGCTTTGTAGAAAGACTTGTGTTTGTTCATGTGCCGCAGTTATCTTTCTGTTGATTAGAGGAGAGACTCATTAGCTGTTCAACTGGAGGATTTCAGAAACAGATATGTATTCAGTCCTGTGTGATGAAAGCCTGTTCTCACAGTGAGACGAATGCATTTGTCGTGGATGATTATTAGACTCAGATTAGCATTATTCACTGGGAAGAGGCATTATCATCGCTGTATATTGTCAGATATCTGTGCCTATTCATGACCTGTATGGTTATTATACTCCTCATTGGGATGTATGAAAAGGGCTTTTTATGTATAAACACCAGACAGGAGATAACACGGTCTGTAATATCTTAAGAATTAATTTGCATTTCATAGATACTGCTTTCTGCCATCATTATTCACGGGCGCTCATGTCTGGATGAAGACATTTTTTTTGGCCAATTATCTTTTGAGAAAAATAATGCTACAGAGAATTTGATTGGTTGCTGGCACCACAATCACTGGTGACTTCTGAGCTGAAACATTAAAGACAACATCTAAGATCTAACTGTAGCATTATTTTAAATAAGACAATTCAAAACTAAGCATAACACAACCTCTTCAGCGAAACACATGGCTATTAATGCAGAGAGCAAATTAAGACAGCTGTGTAAAACAGCAACTGAGTTGAACAGATAATAACAAATGGCGCTCAAATTTTCTTGCTCCTTTGTCCTCCAACCCATGACCTGGTTGGAGGACAAAGTTAGCCATCTTGAAGGGCAACTCTATCCTCTAAATGCAGCACGATAAGTGATCAAGAATATACTGAATATATATCATTGAGGTTGAATTCTTCAGAACGATTCTGTGTTTTGTTAGAAAAGATCCTTTTATATGTTTCTTTTTCATTCAGTCACAAAAGCACTAGCACAATTGCCCTTGTCTGAATTATTAAGAAATGGAGTTTCTGTTGCGCGTAGATCTACTGCTGGACTGTGAATCCTGGCTTGCTGTTACATCAGGTTTCTTGTTCATCTCTGATGCATCGAGAATAATGAAAGGAGGGACAGGTAGTGGTTTAACCTCTATTATGCAGTCTTTGAGTCCTCTTGAGTGTGTAGCATGTTATTGGAGATATATGTAAGGTGTATTTAGCTGCATGAGATTGTGAACTGTAAATATATATGTAACCCTATAGAAAATAAATCATTTCACTGATAGGGTTTAAGTAGGTATTTTATTCAGTTTGTTTTAATTTGTATTTGTAATGTTTACTCTTTCCTTTTTCTTCTTTTAAAGTTACCTTTTTGCATATTACGTTATGTAGCGTAAAGTTAGGTAGAAATGCACAGGGAAAACGTGGTGCATACAATCTAACTTGTTTGGTTTTCATTGATTGGATGTCCTGTAATTTAAAACCCGCCCCAAAGTAGGTGAGAGGAATCCGATTGGTTAATAGAAGAGGAGGAAAAAGGAGAGTCGTGAGTCGAGCGAACTTGCGAGAGATTAGGGAAAATTGGGCTTTTCGTTTCAATTGTCGTTACCGTGTGTTTTTTTTCCTTTTGTATTGATTATTAACATACAGTTAATATTAGCGTCCCGAGTTTATCAGCGTTTTCTCAAGAGCGTTCACGGACGCATCGCCGCGCGACTGTTAGTGCATCAGCTGTACTATAGTGTTCGTGTGTCAAAGCGTTCACCACGATCGCTGTCGTCGTGGATAGAGCGTTTCTTCGTCGGATCTCAAGATCGCAGGACTTTTTCTTTTATTCCTCCGGATAGCGCGCGCAGCTACGGAAAGCGTTGGGTGTTCCTCCGGCATCGTGGGACGATCGGCGATTCGGTGGAATATTGAGATCGCGATCGAGAGCGGGAAGAAAGGGTACTGTGTATTTGTTTGTTCGTTTGCTCATTCGAGTGAAGCGGCCAGTTTCAGTTTCAAGGCCTCAACGCACACTAGCCACGACACAGGCCTGCAACGGGGGAGGTGTGTGTGTGTGTGATTTTGTTGGCCCACTGTTGTTGCTGTTTATTACGTTGATTTGATTTATTTATTCATTACATTGTCTGTTTTCCTATAACCTAAAGAGGAGGGAGATACGTGGTTTGGAGAAAATTAGGAGTTAGGAAGTATTTTTCTTAATTGAAGTATCTTGCTTTTCTTTTCTATTTCATTAAATTATATTTTTCTATCCGTGAACCATCTTGTTTGTTTTCAAAGGTATCGTCACAGGAAATAACGTATATAAAAGGTAAGATCAGGGAGAGGGGGGCCTTAATCCAACAACACAAGGCATTTATTTATGAACCAAGAGCAATCCCTTATAAATTTCTACATCAGAAAGAGAGGGGTGCTACACAAAGTGGGCTCGTCCGGGATCACTCCTCTCTCATAAGTCAAACCTTTAAGGAAAAAAAGAGCACCGTTAAGCACAAACTAACAGGCATTCTAAGTGACAGTGGTTAAATACACCCTCAACATGGCTTTGGGAAAACACCCTTCTTTAAAAGCAGAGTTAACCAGTTGGTGTGAAGAAGTGGGCATCTGCGAGACACATGCTGTGATGTTGTTGAATGTACCCACACGCACAGAAGTGGCAGTTATTGAAGATGTAATGCAAGGGGTAAAATCACTAGGAAGAGTTCGTGTAAGAGACACCAGAGAAGGACCTACCTCACATTCTATGCTAGTATTGTGTGAATGCAAACAAACTGTTGATGTCACGCGTATACCACCAGAATTGACGCCTGAAGAAACAGGTGAACCCTGGACAGTCGTAGTAGTCTCTACAAAAGACACCTTACCTGACACTCCATCAGATGGATTTACTGAAAAGCTTACAAAGTTTCTGACGGGAGAAGGAAAGTCATTAGTGGATGTACAAGCTTTGTTTTCTCCCGCAGTTCAGCCGATGGGTCCCCAGAATCCATCATACGGGCCGTGGGTGAGATTTTGGAAAAGACTGTAAAACCCTCTGGAGAAAGCAGTGCTTACAGGCGTCTACGTACCTTTTCTGCCATAATGCCAACACCCATGGGAGAGGAAAGTATGGAGAACTGGATGGAACAGGCCCGCTTAATGATAACAGAGTGTGAATGCGAAAAAAGAAAAGCGGCGAAGAATTATTGAAAGTGTCAAAGGACCGGCATTGGAAATAATAAGAGCAGTTCGTTTCTCAATCCTGAGGCAAGTGCGTTGCAATATTTGGAGGCATTAGAGAGCACATTTGGGTCATCTGAGTCTGGGGAGGACTTGTACTTTAAGTTTCGTTTGATGCGTCAAAATTCAGGTGAGGCTCTGTCTGAGTTTCTAAGACGGATTGATAAAGCCCTGCACAAAGTAGTGGGCGTGATGGACTGTCTCCTAGATTGGTGGATAAGGTTCGTGTGGAACAGCTGATAAGAGGTGCTGTGCATTCCGACATGATGTTACTTCAGTTAGGACTTCGTGAGCAGAAGAGGCGCCCGCCCTCATTTCTAAGTCTGTTGAAAGAGATCACGAGAGGCTGAGGAAAATGAAGCAGCCCGACACAGGATGACTGCTAAAGCCAAAGCGTCACGTCTTCATGACGATGGGGGAATTAGCCCCTCAGTCATTCATGAACTCAAGTCAGAGATTCAGGAGCTGAGAACACACATATGTGGAAGTGAGTTTAAAGCCGTGACCACGTCTTCCATGGCGCTGAAAGGAAGAGAAGAAACATGCAAGCGTACTGATAAGACTGACGATTCCGAAGTGCGGGAGCTGAAAAGGCAAGTTCAACAGCTGCAACACGAATTGGCAGTTATGAGTGTTCGCAACAATCAGCAGAGCGCCCTCAGTCCCTGAACTGCAACCGAAATCCTTCCAGTCCCCGACCGTTTCTGCCTCATCTAGATTCAAGACAAGTAGGAACAAAGATGATTATTTCTGCTACCGCTGTGGCGAAGATGGCCATATTGCCACCAAGTGTCAAGCTCCGCCAAATGCTGATCAGGTGATTCAGAAGCTGGTTCGCTCTCTACGAAGGGCCAAGAGTGGAAAGCATGATAATCAAGTATGTTTCTCGAAAAGAGGCCAAACAGAGTGCGCGGATCAGGTGATTTGCCCAAAGGACTGGTCGGACCAGCATCAACTGTAGAAGTGAAGCTCAATGGCTGTTTATGTCACGCTCTTTTAGACAGTGGGTCACAAGTAACCATAGTATTTGAAAGCTGGTATTCCAAGAACCTGAGTGATGTGCCTATTCACCCTTTAACTAGCCTATCCATATGGGGCCTCAGTTCTTCTAGCTATCCTTACAGAGGTTACATTGTAGTGGATGTCACTTTCCCTGCCTCTGTCACTGGGATTGAAGAGCCACTGTCCATCTTGGCACTGGTATGCCCAGACCCTCAAGGTCCCTCACAGCTGCCTGTCCTAATTGGTACCAACGCAAGTTTCTTTAAACGTCTTGCTACCCTGAGTCGAGAGCTAGAAGGATCCAGTGTGGCACATTCCTGAGAATCCAGACTCAGCCCTTAGAGACCCACTTTCCTCGAATGTCCGAGACTGATCACCTCGCTGACAAACCTGAAGGAAATCTTAAGTGGATGGGGCCTGGACACTGTATTGTTCCATCTAAGGGAAAGATATGCACGGTGTGTAAAATGGAGACTGACCAACCAATGAAGAGAGAGATCTTTGTTGTGGACGGACCGGTGCAGGATAGTTTGCCATCTGGACTGTTCATAACTCCAGTGATTCTGCCTCCTTCTGTTGCTGAAGATATGAATGTCAAGGTACTGGTACACAATGAAACCTCCAAAGATATCTCCATTCCAGCTGGAACAGTGATTGCCAATGTTTATTCCACCGACACAATCACTACCACCTCAAAGAGCCAGAGCTCAACGGTAATTGACCCTCAGCTGTTTGACTTCGGTGAGTCAGCACTACCTAAGGCCTGGGAACAGAGATTGAGACAGAAGCTGTCGGCCAGGGGAGAGGTGTTTTCCAAACAAGAATGGGATGTAGGATTAGCTCAGGGGGTTGAACATCGTGATTCGTTTACAGGGCGCCAGACCATTTAGAGAACGCTCCAGGCGAATCGCTCCTGCGGTTATCGATGATGTGAGGCGCCACATCAAAGAACTGCTGGCTGCTGGAATCATAAAAGAGTCAAGGAGTCCATATGCTTCGCCCATTGTAATTGCACGGAAGAAGAGTGGGGCCATCAGAATGTGCATTGACTACCGAACTCTTAATGCAAGGACTACCCCAGATCAGTACACCACACCCAGAATCGAGGATGCCTTGGACTGTTTGGCAGGTAGTAGGTGGTTTACAGTATTGGACCTTCGTAGTGGGTATTATCAAATACCCATGGCTGAGAAGATAAAGAGAAGACAGCCTTCATCTGCCCTCTGGGTTTTTACCAATTTGAACGAATGCCACAAGGTGTTACTGGAGCTCCAGCCACGTTTCAGCGGCTGATGGAGAAAGCTGTTGGCGATATGCACCTTTTGCAAGTCATAGTTTACCTTGATGACATCATAGTGTTTGGGCGTACACTTGAAGAACATGAGGAGAGATTGATGAAAGTGTTGGATCGTCTCAAAGAATGTGGTCTCAAAGTGTCGATTGACAAATGTCAGTTCTGTCAGCCTAAAGTGCAGTACGTAGGTCACATAGTGTCTGCGGCTGGAGTGTCCCCTGATCCCAAAAAGATTGAAGCTGTAACGAGTTGGAAAATGCCAACTGATCTAAAATCTTTGAGATCTTTCCTCGGATTCTGTGGATTTTACAGGACGTTTCATAAAGGGTTACTCTGCCATAGTGAGGCCTTTGTGGAACTTACAAAAGGTTACCCTCCAACATCTGGAAGAACTAATAAACCTGGAAATGGCCGGTGCTATTTTAAAGAATCAGAACCTTTTGGAGAGCGTTGGGATGACACCTGTACAACAGCTTTTAATCAAGTCATTCACTACCTCACAAATGCTCCTGTGCTTGCTTTTGCAGACCCCACGAAGCCATACGTACTACACGTGGATGCCAGCATGAATGGTCTAGGCGCTGTCCTGAGTCAGGGACATCCTGAAGGGCTCAGGCCAGTAGCCTTTGCAAGCAGGAAGTTGAGTGATTCAGAGGGACGTTACCCAGTTCATCAGTTGGAATTCTTGGCATTAAAGTGGGCAGTGGTGGACAAGTTCCATGACTACCTATATGGTGCCCAGTTCACAGTAATGACAGACAACAACCCACTTACGTATGTGTTGTCCAGTGCCAAGCTGAGCGCCACAGGTCATCGTTGGTTAGCTGCATTGGCTACTTATAATTTTAATGTAAAGTATAAACCTGGGCGTCATAACATTGATGCAGACATCCTTTCTCGTTATCCCTGGGAACCCAACAAGTCCTCAGATTGGAAGGAAATACCCAATTCAGGTGTAAGAGCTATCTGTCAGTTAGCTGTCGCTTCTGAGACTGAGGAGTCATCAAGACTGGCAGATCAACTGGGTCTTCCTCCCCAGAGTATTCCTGAGGCCTATGCTTGTCCAACCACGCTGAGTCTAAGTCTAATGGAACAGCTGACTAGTTCAGAGCTAAAGACTGCACAAGAGGAGGATCTTATAATTGGTGACATCAAGCGAGTGTTAGAGTCAGGAAAATAATTACCTCTATTAAGAGTTCCAACCCTTATGTTACACTGCTACAGAGACAGGGTTCTAAGCTAAAAATTCAGAATGGACTTTTGTACAGAATTACCCAGAGTTCCTCTGGAAAAGAAAAGTTGCAGCTTGTCCTTCCCGAAAAGTACTGGACTCAGGTACTGCGTTCTTTGCACGACGAATCAGGACATTTGGGAGTGGAGAAAACAGCTGAGCTCTTAAAAGATCGTTTCTATTGGCCACGGATGTTTCAGCATGTGGAGCAGTATATCAAGAACTGTGGGCGTTGCATTGCAAGAAAGACTTTGCCAAAGAAGGTTGCTCCATTGAACCACATAACCAGCAGTGGGCCACTTGACCTTGTGTGCATAGATTTTCTGTCACTTGAGCCTGACTCAAAGGATTTGGTAACATTCTTGTGGTAACAGACCATTTTACCCGTTATGCACAAGCATTCACCTGTAAAGATCAAAAGCTCTGACTGTCGCCAAAACCCTGTGTGACAAGTTCTTCATTCATTATGGGTTTACCCTCTCGTATACATTCTGACCAGGGTCGAGATTTTGAGAGTGGTCTTATAAAGGAGCTATTGAAGATGCTTGGAATTCGAAAATCCAGAACATCACCGTATCATCCACAAGGGGACCCACAGCCAGAAAGATTTAACAGAACTCTCTTATCTATGCTTGGGACACTGCATCCAGCAGAGAAAAGCCGATGGAGTCAACACATCAATTGCTTGGTACATGCTTATAATTGTACTAAAAATGAAGCAACCGGTTACTCACCATACTATCTTCTTTTTGGAAGAGAGGCTCGTTTGCCAGTGGATGTATGTTTTGGAACAGTACCAGATGGAAAGGGAGTCAACAACCATCATCAGTATGTGCAAAGGATGAAAGTGGACTTGCAAAGAGCCTATCAGCTAGCAACGGAAACTGCCCAAAAGTCTCAACAAAGAAATAAGCGAATGTATGACAGGAAAGTGAAACACCAGATCTTGGCTGTCGGAGATCGAGTGTTGATTAGGAACCTTGCTATGGTGGGGAGGAATAAGCTTGGTGACAAGTGGAGTTCCATTCCTTACCTGGTAGTTGAACAGCTCACAAATTTACCAGTGTATCGTCTGAAACCTGAAAGTGGTATGGGAAGTGTACGAACTTTGCATCGAGATCATATCTTACCAATTGGGGATGATGTGAGACTGACTGCTCCTCCAGCATCAGTGGATCGTCTGGCACAACCTGAAAGCGAGAGCACGATCTGTAAAGAGAAAACAAGGAAATGGATCAGGAGGGACTAATGTGACCCTGGAAGTAAACAACCAGGAGAGTGACTCGGGAAGTGAAGAGGAGTTGTGCTACTTTTACCCAGACCGGGTGGAAAACCAGCCACAAACAAAGAGCAGTGACCCTTTTACGCCTTCTGTGGAAAGGGCGCTATCTCTGATGAACATTACTTACTTGAACCTTCTGCTGATGATACTGTACCTTTGCTCCAAGGCGAATTCCTAGAAGAATCAAACCTAGCTGAAGCAGAACCAAATCTAGAAGGGGAGTGAGTCGGAATAGGGTGTCCAAAGAGATCCAGTAGAGCCAGTCCAGTTACGCCCCAGAAGAGAAATAAGGCCTGTGGTTAAACTGAGCTACGACAGATTAGGCCAGCCCACTAACCGTTCTCTAAATTCGGTTCAAAGAGGATGGTAATAACTTGTGGGGGTAATATAGGGCTGAGAAACCATTCTGTAATACAGTTTGGTGTCACCCATTAGCTCAGTGTTCTTGGTGTGCTCTATTAAATAATTCCCTAATACCCAGAGTAGTAGTCCCAGTTTAGAAAATAATCTCATGGGGGCATGAGATGTTTTAGAAAGGAGAGTGTAACCCTATAGAAAATAAATCATTTCACTGATAGGGTTTAAGTAGGTATTTTATTCAGTTTGTTTTAATTTGTATTTGTAATGTTTACTCTTTCCTTTTTCTTCTTTTAAAGTTACCTTTTTGCATATTACGTTATGTAGCGTAAAGTTAGGTAGAAATGCACAGGGGAAAGCGTGGTGCATACAATCTAACTTGTTTGGTTTTCATTGATTGGATGTCCTGTAATTTAAACCCGCCCCAAAGTAGGTGAGAGGAATCCGATTGGTTAATAGAAGAGGAGGAAAAAGGAGAGTCGTGAGTCGAGCGAACTTGCGAGAGAGATTAGGGAAAATTGGGCTTTTCGTTCAATTGTCGTTACCCGTGTGTTTTTTCCTTTTGTATTGATTATTAACATACAGTTAATATTAACGTCCGAGTTTATCAGCGTTTTCTCAAGAACGTTACGGACATCGCCGCGCGACTGTTAGTGCATCAGCTGTACTATAGTGTTCGTGTGTCAAAGCGTTCACCACGATCGCTGTAAATGCGTGGATAGGCGTTTCTTCGTCGGATCTCAAGATCGCAGGACTTTTTCTTTTATTCCTCCGGATAGCGCCCAGCTACCGGAAGCGTTAGAGTGTTCCTCGGCATCGTGGGACGATCGGCGATTCGGTGGAATATTGAGATCGCGATCCGGGAGCGGGAAGAAAGGGTACTGTGTATTTGTTTGTTCGTTTGCTCATTCGGTGAAGCGGCCAGTTTCAGTTTCAAGGCCTCAACGCACACTAGCCACGACACAGGCCTGCAACGGGGAGGTGTGTGTGTGTGTGTGTGTTTTTGTGGGCCCACTGTTGTTGCTGTTTGTTACGTTGATTTGATTTATTTATTCATTACATTGTCTGTTTTCCTATAACCTAAAAGAGGAGGGAGATACGTGGTTTGGAGAAAATTAGGAGTTAGGAAGTATTTTTCTTAATTGAAGTATCTTGCTTTTCTTTTCTATTTCATTAAATTATATTTTTCTATCCGTGAACCATCTTGTTTGTTTTCAAGGGTATCGTCACAGGAAATAACGTATATAAAAGGTAAGATCAGGGAGAGGGGGGCCTTAATCCAACAACACAAGGCATTTATTTATGAACCAAGAGCAATCCCTTATAAATTTCTACATCAGAAAGAGAGGGGTGCTACATATATATGGTATGTGGGCAACTTTTCCCTAGCTTCTCCACTTTTGTGGTACTCAACCTTTGATCCACAATCGTAAAGAAATATTTTAAAGTCTCTTTAATTGGAAGCGATTATCTGAGAATGAATCACAGCATCATTAAGGAAAACATCTTTACACCTCAAACATTGAACCTATGAACTCTCTTTCCCCAGAAACAATGACACTTTAATAATCGAGCTCTTCTCTGAAGCTTAATGAGCAACACTATTATATCTAGTCAACTCCATATGGACCCTAATAAATGACGTGAAAAACATGTTGATTCCAGAAGCCTACTGTCTGATAATGATTGCTACATCACTGTAGTATCACTGAACATAGCAATGAACTCATAAAACGATCCACTCTTTGACTGCTATCGATTACTTCAAACAGTAATGAGAGGGTTGTGTTACATCTGTCTTAAGGGTAAATATATGTTCAAGCATGATATGAGTGTATTGCAAAACCTCAAAATGCTAAATTCACACCAAATGACAAATAATTTAAGGTTACTGCCAACCTAAAAAAGTCTTACTGAAGCATAACATTCTAAGTTGAATTTACTTAAAAACTTGAAGTACATAACAGTTATTTAACAACTATTTTAAGTTGAATTGACTCATGACTTAGTACAGCTACCCACTCACAATAAATTATGCAAATGCTTTGTTTTACAGTTGTTGTTCTTATTAACAAATTTATTTGCTGTTTTGTGTCAGTAGTAGCACAAACAAAATGGCTATGCAATGAAAATATTACATTTTATTACATTTAATTGTTAGCATTGTTGCAATTTGCATGCTGAATGATGAAGTCGGTAAACATTGTAAAAGATCATGAATAAACACAAAAACAAATGCAGTAATACAAAAAATGACTATATAATAAAAAAAACCTTCTAAAAGCAACCTATCTGTTATCTTTTTTCCCTTCAAACCAAATAACTCCCAACCAAAGGGAACACTAATCATTGATAATTTGTATAAATAAAAAAATTTGATCAAACATCTTGCGTAGCTTATGTGTATTTTCCACACTGTAAAAGCAACAAAACATGGTAAAATGTATGGCAACACAGAGTGCTAAAAACCTTTAGCAGTCTGACTTATTAGGTTTAGATGTTGATATGTTTAAGGCGTTTTCTTGGCGGTAATAAAGCTATTCATCCTCGAATGAAAGCGCTTGAGAAAACGTAGTGAGATAATAATTTTATCGTCAAGCAGTTATCACAAAAACACATCTGGAGTCTATTATTTAGATTTAGTGGGTTCGCATTTTGAAGTGCCGTCCTGTTTTGAAATGTTGCAAGTGTAGATCATTACACCGAAATGATTGGGATCAGATCTCAAAGACATCTGGTACCTGCATATGAATGCATACGAATAACAAGCTATCACAAAACAAGCTCACAAATAGGTTTGAATTGATTAGCACCATTGTTGAGATTCTCGCGTTGATTCTTGATCTTTGTGTGAGTCAAAAAGACACAGCTCAAAGCACTTCTCACGTAATGAAAGAGATATTATCACACCAGCTAGCGTTCTCTGAGATCAGACTTGGACATGATCTGTGAATCTGACCACTACAGTCGTTATCATCGAAAACAACTAAAATAATCTGATCACAGTTTCCCTCGCAACTGTTGCTATGACAAACGTGCTTCAAAAACCCCACAGCTGTCAGAGAATTAACGTTAAATAGTCAAGGATCGAGCAAGCAAACACTTATCTCCAAGTTCAAACCTGATTATTTATCACTAAGACGTTTAGTTTGAAATAAATAAAGTCAGAATGAATCGTACTAAGTAAGAGAGAGACCTGTTAGTGTTTTATTGTTTTGAATATTGTCTGTTATGGATTTTTGGATCTGTTTTGCTGTGCGTAACGGTTTTAAATCTGAAAGCGCAAGCGGGTTGACTCTGAATCATTTAAGCGAGTCGTTTTTAAAAGCGAGCCTCAAGTCTCTTCATGAAATAAAAAGCGCTTGAAATGTTTTACTTTTTGACCGGTGCGGTTTATGCACAAGACCAGTTATTCGACGTGGAATCAATGAAAAGAATCGCTTCTCGTTCCTCCGGAGTCCACAGCTGAAACCAGAGTGATGTCAGAGCCGGCGTCCCATAATCCTCCAGCACACGTGCGGATCGCTCTCTCATGTTACCTCTTAACTCTTACGGTACACCAGCTGTTTCTCACGAACAGACTAATCCATCTCGGGCGCTGTTGGGAGAAACTAAATGAACAACACGACTCCTGGCTTTCCTCGTGGTGGTCTGCATGGATGCTCGGCTGGGTAAATTCAATATCGTGGAAGCAGAACATTTCAAGGATTGCGCAGGATCCATGAGGCCAAGTGGATAATAGTTCAGCTTATATGGCTCGCGTTTAGCACTTCGCGTTTTCGACGAACGGTTTTATCACTTCTAGACAAATGTTCTGTCGCTGTTGCTAATCCACAAGGCAGCAGCCGCGCTGCCGGCGTTTTCAATTAAGAGAGACGGAATATGCAAACAACGCCTGTGAAATCTCAGCCGCAATATCATATTTCATGCACCTCATTGAATGAATGACCTCCAATCACTCTGAAGATGGTTTGGTTTGAAACAAGCGACTTTCCTTCTCTTCTCTTGAGTCAGCTTCCTTCTTGACCTACTTAAAAATGACGTTTTGAGATCATTATTAGAAATTGCATTTTACTCCTCAGCAGATGATTGCGCGACGTTAATTCAATTTCATTAAAAGTGTAGAGTTGACCGAAAATGCATGTCAATTAACAACTCCTGGTCCCTGACCTGTAATCCAGGTCTTTTGCATCATTTTCAAAGTAAAGTAAGAGTTCAAAACAAAGCCTGCGGTTCATTAGTTAAGTTAATATGTGATTATACGACACGTGCAAATGTGATTAACTGTGATTTATTGAAGTAATTAATTTGAACCGATTCCAGCTCCATCCGCTTTCTCCTAATACCGTTTCTGTCCCCCGTCTCCTTGTGAAACCCATCAGTCTGTGGTTTGGTGTTTTGATGCATAAAATATAAAGCACTCTATTGGAGCGATTGCTCCGAAACAGCTGCTGTTTCATTGATTATTTCAAGAAACTCTGAATCTTCTAACCGAACTCTTGATTTAGTGGAAATGCAATCAGCTCTTCTGAGGATCACTGGTGCATTCATCAAAGAAATGAGGCTTCAGAATTCTAATGACTTTTCAGATACATGCACGCTGGAGTTATGGCATAGCGCTGGAGTGCTCTGTGTGTGTGTGTGTGTGTGTGCGTGTGTGTTTCAGCCCTATCAAGTTGTCAACATCTCTTCCTTGTAGACATGATGAAATTATTGCTGAAAAACCTGTTCTACATAATATTCTATTTACGTGCCTTCTGTCGTCAGATTAAGTAGGTTATGGTTTTTAGCAAGCAAAGCTTTTAATGTCATGCTAAACCTGTAGTCAAATATCAATTGCAACTAAGATTTTTATTTTATTTATATTTTAAAAAAATGAAATGTTCATGTGGTTAATAAACATGAAAATAATGCTGCTTTCCATCTGATAATCCTTCCCGCATTCCCTGTCTGGGACATCGTCACCTTGAAGTTTGGCTCTTGAAGTGGTTTGTAGTTATATTTAGCTAATAGACGAATGTCTTCCGTGGTCTTTTCCTTGCACAAGGCCTCTTCCTGCTTGTGGCCTCCTGGGTCTGTCGACTCTCTTTACCTGCGGCCGGAAATAGAACGGCCCCAGACACCTTCACCTGGTCTGATCAGACCGTCTGACAAGCGTAGAGACAGCAGGAGACAGCCTCAAAGCCGGGGAGCATCAAAGCACACACGGAGCTTCGACAAGAGCAAATAGCGCAAACTCTCTTCATGCAGCATCGTCAGTTTATTATGATCTTTCTTCTTGAACCAGTGAGACTTTTATCAGAATGTGCAAGTGGCAGGGAATTTTTTGCTGTAGTTATAAGAAGAAAAGGTTTGACCGGTGCAGTGTTTTGGTTCATTATTTAGCTTTCACTGCTTTTCAGTAACAAACAGAAGCATAACTGTTAATGTTGCAAAACTGATCAATTGGAAACGAATTGGAAAACTTTTTCTGTTTTTGCTAGTTAACTATATAAATCCTAGTTCTAAATCACCTTTGCTTACATGTCACTTTATGTACAAATAGCTTTATAGTAATAAACAGAGATTCGGTGATGACCACTGAATTAAATTCTGCCGTAAAGCAGCTCTAATCAGATCCGTCGCATCTATAAAAAGCCGTGTGTGTATTCTCATTTTAACGAAAAAATTGTCCTTTTAATAATTGAATCATCAAATGTTTTGAACGAAGAACAGCGTGCACAAATAGCCAAAATAGCACAAATAACTGCGATTACGTGAAATAGCATTCCATTTAGATTTATTGTTGAGCTTTGGAGCCGGTCCCAGACATGTCTCATTAATGCAGACGTCTTAAGGCCCGTCAATTACGACAGCCAGTCCTAATGAGTGATCGTGAAGCTAAACCACAGGAGTGATGAAGAAACATCTTCTTTTGTATCTTGCTAAACGCCACGGCGTTCGTGTGCAATGTAGGCGATTATGCACGCCAACGAAGGCCGCAAGGAAGTGATGCGACAAAACAAGACAAGGACACATAGACGCGTTGTAAATAAGAGATTTATTGCGCAGTGTTGACAGCTCCATTGATTAAAGGGAACCATTCGCAAGAGTCCAACAAACCACAGATTTTTGCCACATTTTATCGAGCTTGCAGTTCTACAACTTAGTGAACTGAGAGAATAATAAAAAACGCTCTTTTTGAATGTCCCCTTTTTTGTAAGTCTGATTATTATAGAAAATACATTTATTATGACTTGATTGCTCACTCTTTCTATGGAGTCATTAGTCAGTACTGCTGAGTTAAAATACAGATTTAGTTAAGTCTAAACATACCAGTCTCACATATACCCAGCAGAGCCGATGTTTACAATAAATGCTAATAAATATCATGGAAAACTTATCGCCCGTTTTTCGGAGACGCGTGCAGCCGCTGTCGGTGTTTTTCAGACTCATTTTCTTTGCATCTTTGCAGTTTCTAGCCCCTCCCCTTGAGAAACTGTTAATGGAAATCAAACCGCAGATGCTTAGAAGTGCATTGTTGTACGGAAAAAAAAATGCAGAAGAGATGACGCTCCGCAGCAGCGCTGTGTAACCACGCATCCCGGCGAAAGGAAATGAGAGAGAACGTTCTGCTTTTCTTCTCTTTCTTTCGAAATGAGACACGGGTGGCTTATTGATATGTATAGCTCAGGGACGCCCCCTTTACCGATGCGCACGCCGCCGAGAGTTCCCCCTCTCTGCTGCGATAGCTCGCGGGAGTCTAGACGTGAAGTTAATCACATCAAATGTGAAGTCGTTCGACTGGGAGCTCTGAGACCTGAAAGGTTTCCCTCGGCCTGTGATTCAGCCTGGAGTAGGAGTTATGGAGACGTCTCTCTGCTCTCAGTTATTGAGCTGTCATGGATAGTCTACCTGTGCCGCACATGGAGCATTAGTCATTCTATTGGCTGTGGTTTTTGCAAAAAAGATCACATGAAATCAAAATTGAGTTTCGATCAGCTTTAAGGTAATCTAGAGCTTTGCAGTTACTTGTGTTTGTCTGTAATGCACTTAAATCTTTGTCCATGTTTCTCCATGTTTGGACAAACTCCTACTATGCTGCTTATTAATAGTTAGTAAGTTAGTTATTAAGTTTAGGTCGGATTAAGGCACCTAAATTTGTGGTCCTACAGAATAAGGCATTAATATGTGGTTTACTTATAAACCACCAATATGCTAGAAATATGTATGCTAATAAGCAACTAGTTAATAGTAATAATTGATCCCTAAACTAAAGTGCTACCTAGATGAGATGAGATGCTGATTTAAACAATTTGAACAATTAACTAGGTTACTTATTTCTATTCTATACGCTTACCCCAACTCGAACCCTCAAAACATCTGGTCCCCATAATGTATTAAATATTAAAATGTATTAAATAACGGCACACACACGTAGTACAAACCTTGACATAATTAGTTTATTGACTACTCTCCAGGGCAGTGTTCTTGGAAAGTAGCAAGCTACTTTACAAAAATCTAATAATAGCTACGTTATGTCATCCCCGCAGAGAAAAACATACTTTCCTCCAGTCATCTTTAAAACTCTAATTAACTGTAATTAGAAATATTCACGTCAGCCCATCTACTGGCAGATGTTTCTAAAAATTACAAATGGATTAGGTGTACTGTTCTTTTTAATCGCACAACATCACTGTAGTGAGCACAGGCGTGTGTTTCCTGAAAAGCTGCATGCCGCGCGCTGTACCTAGCAAGACGACAATAAAGCGCTACCCAGAGACAGCGAGAGGGGCGTATCCTGAGCGTTATAAATAGCTCTAACAGTCGATTGAAAACACAACCCAATTAAGTTCTCGGCGACCACCAATATCCTCTCTCATGCACACAGGAAGCTCAGGTCTCTTTCGAGCTTGTCGTGGTTATTAATTGGTGGACAGGGTTTAGGCTGGCCAATAATTGAAGCTTGAGGGAATTTAAAGAGAAAAGGTGTATGCATGGAAGAACATGGGCTTGCCGAGTATTAACAGCATTCCTGCACTTTTAGCTCTCGATTCTGCTACGTATTACTTCCAGTAGAATTGTGAGATTTCCTCTGGAGGCAGAGATTTCTTTAAGAAAGCAGTCAGCCTGTATTTCCTGAAAGCACGAGAGTAACTTCCCAATTATTACTGTCTGCCGGCGTGTCATTACGTGCTGCTGAGCGCTGGATCCCTCACAATGTAAAGAAGTGAAGAGGAGGACGTAACTCGTAGGGCTTTAAAGAGCGGTTCTTCTCTGGTCTATTAGCTGTGGACGTGTATCAGAGAGGCATGGTCCTTATTAGCCTGTGCAGGGTGATTGATTCAATGCTAGCAGATTCACAGATGAATAAAACAAGACAGGGAGCACAATATGACACTGTGGCAGAAGACAGATGCCTTTAACAGAGTGACCCATCGCGTCTTTCATCACAGAACTGTCAACCTGAGCCCTGAGTGGATGTGTGCAAGTGTATCTGGCTGTGGCTCTGTTTGGCATAGCCTACTACCATACAAATTTTAACGTTCCCTTTGGCGCCTCTTTATTTGATGAAACCCCCAAATCTAAGACACTTTTTGTCTCGTATGTTATTTGGACCTTAGCCTTTGTCTGATATCAACTCACACAGTCAACATTAGAGATTCACCAAGTATACTGTATGCGTCAAGATCAACTGGCATTTTCCAGTTTAATGAAACACCTCTCATACAAACAGCAAACGCACATTTCAGTCAATGCTAATCTGCACTACAGTTTCAAGCACACCTGAAAGTGGATATTATGCATGTGTCTGAATTCATCCCCTTGATGGGCTTTGATAAGTCTATCCTGCAGTTTAATGAATGTGTGTTTTTATCTCCCAGCGGGACAGGGGGGTTGTAATGAGATGCGCCTCGTTTGTCTTTGAGGAAATTTGCGTTGTGCATTTAAAATCGCTTTTTTTTTTTTTTTTTTGCATGAAAATGACACAAACAGGAACCATTTAGCATGATCGGTTTAATTCAAATGCGTAGCGTTCGTGGTGAGCTGTTTTACAAGAGCGAGAGAGCCTTTTGTCAATAACACATTATCAATTACAGCCACTGCCGTCTGCTAATTGATACTTCCTGATATGGGTCATGCAGAACAACATTAGCATGATTTTCCCAGCAGACTGTTTGATTTGCTAATGATTTCCGATTGTATTTAATGTTGGAACCAGAACAAAATAAACACGAAGCGGGCTAATACAATGGTGCATTCTGGATCATTTTACATGGAAACACAGCATATACAATGATATCTCAACGTTGTTGTTGTCGTTGTAACTATATATGATTTTTAATAGTAACTACCTAATAATGATGTTATAACCGTGTGATAGCTCACCATGCCTTTACCTTCCAGCTTTCCTAACACTTACGCTAACAAATAAATCAGAACAGACCAATAAAAACCTCCAGAGCGACTGCCAATCCATTCCTCGGATTATAAATCATGTCAATGAAATCGGTGCCGTCAATCCAATCACGAGTCTCATTCAGAGTGTGCATGACAGATTATGGATCGAGCTATTGAGCCGTCGGCTGTCTAGATCAAATGAAGCGGCACACACGGATTAATTATTCAAATTCCTATTATGATCCTAATGATTTCACAGCGCAGCAGCTACAAACAACAGCTCGATCTTCATGCCGTTGTTTCAGCCAGGGCCGATGGGTCGGATAACCCAACAAGAGTTTGTCTCATTCTGTCTCCTGCGTTTCAGATTTTATAAATCCTTTGCGGAAAGGCAGATACGGTGATGGAAATATGATGGCGTTTTGATCCTCTCACCGCAGTCCTTTAAGATTATATTTTATAATCTCCGCATACATCAAAGAGATTATGGCGAGATTACGCTGAATATAATGAATGTTTGATGACATACGTGCACGTGAATGCACTATTTAATCTACCTTTCGGTCAATTAGATTTTATGAACATATTCGACATATTTCTTTATGCATACAGTATATGCATACACCTATATTTTATTTGATTAATTAAACAGAGCTTGCCTTTTGATGTTTTCCAGTCGTCTTTTAGTTCAAAAATACTATAGGTTGTCATAACAACATGCTCATTAAGCTTCTGGGAAATGATTATTGAGTTTCTGGGAAATCTTTATTGGCTAAGCAGAATGCACAGGCAATATAGAATTCCCAGAAATGCAATAATCCATCTGACAGATATTGCGAGGCGTAATCTGAAACATCACACGCTTCACATTGTCAAAAAAAAATCAACAAAACTATATTGTGAGGTTATGAAAGATCAGTTGAATTGAATTTCTAAGAAAATGTACTAATTTTGGGTATTGTATATTATTAGTTGTCTACCTAGATAACATTTTAAGCGACGTAGTCCTGGTGTGAAGGCATTTAGAAAGTAGTTAGCAATAATACGCTGCTTTAAAGTTCTCTTTAACATTATAAGGCCATCCACCGTAAAACCTGCGCCAAATAATCTGCAGATAATTTCATTGTGACGACCCCACCGAAGTAAATTAAATCAAAGACTGTTCTGTATAGTTTTTATGATTGTCTCATTTTTAGCTTAGCAATGGAGAAACTTGATTTGTGTTTTTAGTAACACTTTAGTACAGGGATTCTCACTGTTAACTAGTCGGCTATTATTAACATATTGACTGTTTATTAATACCCGTTAGCATCTTGGTTCGGTATGTGATATTTACAGCTATAATAAGAAGTATTATTGTAGAATATGACAATATCCTGTGATACAGCAGCAGTGCAGCTGTCTTCATCTCATCGCCATAGCAACATATCAGTTGTCCATGGTATGATTGTTCTGTTATCGTGTGCCTTCCTCACCATTCGCTGCATTCACATCGATCCATTGTATCTGAAGCTCTTTTTTTTTCCCAGTAACGCAGCCGTGACATCTTTGGTCTGTCGGTTTAACAGTGAAATCAAATGCAAATGTTAACCTCGGGTGGCACGGGATAACAGCTCAGATGATTGTGTCTGCGAGAGCTAAGCATCAGCCAGATCTTAACAACAGAGCTCCGGGCTTCATGCGTGCTCGTCTCACACAGGAAACACAGCCATTACATTATCATCCCATCTGCTTTCTGCATTACAGTAGATCATCCTCCAAGCCCAATGAGAATGTTTGTAATGTTCGATCAAGTGTCATTTTAGGATAAAGAGTCACTAGATGCACACACTTCTCACTTAAATCTGGATTTAATAATAGCCTGAGGAATACATGCTCAGCATTAAGGTTTTACAAACTTATATCTAGACGCTTAACGTTTTATAACCGCTTGTGACATGTAGTAACTATGCATGGATATTCATACAAACACCAAGAATATGAAAGCGGTCTGATTTTTAATTTCAGAAAGTGTATATACATGACATAATACATATACGTATTCAATCATATAGTATATATGGTTACATTTATTGCTATGTTCATTTCTTGCTATTGACATAGTTGTTAAGTTAGGTACTGTGTAGGCTTAGGGAGGCAGAAATATGGTTCTGCAGAAAATGTGCTTTATTAAATATAATAAACAGCGGTTGCACTTTATTTTGATAGTGCACTTTAGATATTCTACTAGTTGTGAGTAACTTTAACTACATCAACTAATACATAAATAATGTCAGAGTAGACTGCTATAGGGTCATGTAGAAGGAATGCTCAGCAGACAGATAGAATTTTAAAAACCTCTGAACTTTATAATGCTAATATTGCAGCAGGAGTGACGGTGGAGCAATATATTTGAACTATATATTGAGGCTTTGGTTGACAAACACGCAATATGCGGTCGATTTAGAGTGCTGTACAGACAGAATTAATACGCCTCACAAAGACGTCTAAAACTAGTTGAGAAGCTTGAGAAGAAAGCTTTCCTGGCATATTTTTAGATAAAGAGCAGCGGGGTGCCGTTCTGAGTCGCTCAACTTTACTGGACCACTGACAGGATTGCTGTCACAGTTTTTGTTCGGCAAAAACCATTCACGTCTTTGTAAAATGTGTAATTACAAGTTTTCGAATGAGTTTTGTGAAAGCGGTAGAAACCAGAGCGGTTCTCCGTTTGATATCATGCTGTTTTTATTACAGTCAGTGTTACTTGATGGACTTTATATATTAAGAAGAAAGGCTTTGGAACACATTTCACTCAGAATGAACAAATTTTGAAATACAAAAACTGAAACATTTGAAAACATTTGTCCTTGCAGCGATGCATCCTCAAATAATATCACACACCGTTAGAGAGGCATTTCAGCATCATTCAATCGATGCCTCTTTAACCAGATAAAACAGACGCGTCTAATATAGGCACGTTAGTATTTTTGTGACAGGATTCCTAAAGCTTTCCCGGATCAATTAGTGCTGTGTCTGACAAATAAAACGGCTAAGGATGTAGCTGCTTACCGCTAACTGTACGTTAATGAATCAAGCCGTGCTTGAAATGTGCATCATATGATACAGATGGAAAAACAGGTTCTTCCACTCATTTGCAGGTAACGAGTCAGCTAATTATCGACATGAAGCGATGATCATATACAGTATGTACCTGCTCCGTTTTAATGTGTGGCATCATAAAGACAATTACGCAAAGCAATCAGATTTTAAAATCCATTTTTAGCGACTAATTACGATTTATTGTTTAATAATGGCATTCGACTGTTAATAGCGTAGCTTTCCATGGTATAGCCCACAACGTTTGACTTATTTAATGTTAACTATGACTTTTCCCTCAATACATTGCTAATTTGCTGTTTATTAATAGTTAGTAAGGTAGTTGTTAGGTTTAGGTATTGGGTAGGATTAGGCTTGTAGAATAAATGTATGTAGAATAATGCATTAATATGCGCTTAATAGATTCTTCCCACATTGAGCAGAACATGATTAACATGCTTAAAACATAAAAACTAAATATTTACCAGTATATATTTAAATAGCAACTTTAACATGAGCATAATTACATGATGCTCAGATAACAGATAACACAAAAAGCTTTGTATTAATAATACAACGCAAAATATTAAGCCACGTCGAAGCAAATAAGATGTTTTAGTGACATTTAATTCTAACTAATGCTGGCTTCCAGTATGCAGCAAATGCTTTCATGCTAGGTTTGACATCATGGGTAGACCGGTTAAGATGTCATTTTTGTTCTTTTCTGAAAGTTAAAGTCAGAAAGGTTCAATCTTATTCAAATCATTTTTTGCCTTTAGTGTAAAATAGTATCGGCGTCCTGTCCAGAAATGATCTTTTACTTCAGAGATTAAATCTTCCCCTCATGTAAGTGCCAGCATTCTTAAAAAACATATCTGCCCATTGCCAACAGTCTGTTTCTTGAAGGACACCGTATGTTCTCCTCGGTGTCTCCTCGGAGCAGCCAAACCGGATTAGGTAACTGATCTAGATTTGGTTGTTTTGTGCGTGGAAAGCACAGGTTGTGCATAAACCTCACACACGGAAAGTGTGCCCACAAAACGCCTAGAAATCTCAGCAGAATTGGATAGCCTGTCATTTATAGCTCTCTTGGGTAAAAAGAAGTTAAAAGCGATGTGATTTGCTGGTGTGGTCTGCTGGTTTTAGAGCAGTTTTAGAGCTTATCAAACTGTCTCAGAGGCATTTTTACAGAGCAAATGCAGCAAAAAGTGTAAAGGGATGGCACAGATATATGATTTGCCTGCGGTCTAAACATAGCCATAATCATCACAGGTTCACAGCATCACGCACGTAATGGGCCTCTGCTCATGAGGAAACAGTCTTAAATATTCCACGAAATGTCCATCTCCTGGATTCCTCTCACAGTTTTGACTTTTACCCATCAGAGGCGTTTGACGGAGGCAGCGAGCTGTCTTTTGTCCTGTACTGTGTCTTTGGATTTCACACTGAGCTGTGGACACCAGCCATGGAAAAAAAAATGGCAAGTGTGGAAGTGTGGAGCTGCTCTGCCCAGGAACTAAAGGTCATATGCGCCGTTGGCTACGTGCACACACACGGACACCTGCAGTGAAAACTCACACACATATATACCGACCCGTCCTTCAATCCTCGGCTCATCCCAGGAGGAAAAAGACATAGGCTGAAGATGAGCTTTTATTTTCATCCGTGACCGATTCATCGGCCAGCAGTAAAGCTGATCGTATCGCGAATGGCATGAACAGAGAGACGGAACACACAGGATGACTGAATGTAGGGAAAATGAGGATAAACATGAGAGAAAGAGACCGCGGAAATGAAAGAGAGGCACAGGCAGGCCTCTAATAACTTCAAAGATGTGGAGTTCAAAAGTTCACCGTTGCTCCAGCACGATGAACTGTTCAATGACGTGTTTAACTCAATTGGCTGGTAGCTGTTAATTGTTTCGTTTTAAATGCAGTTTATAAAATGATTTTTTTATTTATTACTTTCGCTACCGCATGAGTTTAGGGGCACAGGTTTCTCTGATAAATTGGCATATTTAAGATCGTTTAGCAGGTAATACTGAAAATCGGTCCTCAGACTAAGTATTACTGAGATTTTAAACACAGCATTTGCGCAAGCGGTACATAACAAAGAAATGCTATCATAGCCGCGCGTCCCAGTGCCGGTTTACTGGCTGACCATCTGCTCAGAGCTATGTCCTTTCCCGTCACCAGCAAAGTAAATATGTTTAGTGCATAGTAGAAGTATAGAAATTGGGTTGCAGCCATCGATAGCTAGTGCTGTGCCATAATTCTGTCGCAGCAGCTTGAGACTAGCCAGCAACGGGGGAAAAAATAGCCCAAATGCTAGTTAAGACGCCAAGGTACTAATTAGAGCGCTTCAGTGACTCATTCCGTGCCAATCACGGGGTTCTCGGGGTCGGTCCACTGTTTGTTTTCATCACACGCTCCTCCATTGGCCAGGAGGCTGGTGCACAGACTGCATCTGCTTTGCTTTGCTTGCACTCTGGCCTTTTCAATTAGTACTTAGTACAGGGTGACAAAAGCTGTCTGGAGGAAATAGCACACCGCGCAAGGCGGATCCGAACACAGCTACTTATTTTCCGCTCTTCAGTATCTGAAATATCAATTACTACACTGCATTTCTAATAGCGTGCGTAAAGTCTTGTGCATGCAGGCTTTTGATTATTGACTTGAAGTCGCTCGCACTTTACATGTCATCCTGGCTAGGATCTAGACAGGAAGAAGCAGTGATCGTTGAAAGAACTGTCAAAGAAGAACAGTTAAATCTGACATTCAGCGATCATCTTTTATTTTTGATGCAACGCTGAGAGGCAGATAATTCTGATATAAATTCATAAACACCAGAAAAAATAGATGTGCACCAGAGTGCACGGCAACTATTTTGAATAATAGTGCAGCCTTCTGTATAATAATGGGTAATAGTTCTGAAAACAAAGCCGAATGGTGTTGGACTCAAGGATATCCAGTTTATCTCAAGGCTAATTAATACCTCAAATACCGAAATACATATCAAATAAACCTTGTGAACTTTGTAGTTCTTTGTCAGAAATACTCATTAGCAACCCGGGAACTTGTAAACACTACTTTGTTTCTCAGTGGATTGGTATAAACCTGTGCAGCCTGGCTCAAAGGCAGCTAATCAGAATGGAGCCTAGCGCTCTCATCTTCTAATACTTTTTTCTGGGTTTACTTTTTTGTGCGCAATTGAGTTTACCTAATTTGTGAAGCTTAAGATTGAAACTAGATTAAAACTGCAACTGTTACAGAAATAGAAACGCTTCCTAAAAGTGACACTCGACTCAGCGTTCCCTCGCAGTTCTGATGTGCAGTAAAGCCAGAGTCTGACAGCTCTTTATTAATGTCAGATTAATGGTTGGGTTATGGGAAAACTTGAGGCCCCCTTAACTACATTCACATTCTCATTAATTTCAGACCGCTCAAGGACAGATTAATTGGTTGCCCCATTTGCATGGCCCAGTGAAATAACCCCACAGACTTATGATTAGCTTCCTGCTTCTGGACAGAAACCGCAGCGACGCATTTGACCTGCCGATGCGGTCAGCCTCCGTTAGGTAACTGCTTTAGTTTTTTTAGTTCGCAGTTGACCTTGGAATTCTCCTCCCAGTTCTCCTTCCAGATTTTCAGTGAAGCCAGGCCTCACTGCTACTGCTGCTCAAACTTACAGTTTTAACCTGGCACATGATAAAATGAATGGAAAAAGCAACCACCCACAACACCTTAGCAGTGTTTAGTTTAGTACCAGCAAGCAGCGGTTTCACTTTAAGCAGGAAGAATGAACTCTCTCCGTATGAACCATCAAAAACTGGTTTCTTGTAGCCAGACTTTTGAAACTCAGAGTTTGCTTTGTTCGCGCGACGAAAAGATGAACTTGCTCTAAAGTGTCTTAAAATATCATATGTCATAACCTAATTAGTTACTTCCTCAAAATATGTTATTTTGTTTCGTTTTTTTGTAGAATTCTGAGTAGATGTTTCTTAATCTTCTACATCTTCCAATCAGAAGCACCTTTCCAATCAATTCAGCACCTTTACCCAGGTTTACCCAGGTTTGATTGCAGAAAAGCCTGCCTACCTGGTCTCATTGCATAAATGCTCGTAACACGCAAGTTGCATCAGACTCTCCCCGACCTCTTTCTTTAGTTCGGCTTTTAAACGATTCCTCTCTTTGCCGCTTTTCTCCAGGATCCCAGGAGCAAGCACAAGTTTAAGATCCACAGCTACGGCAGTCCCACCTTCTGCGACCACTGTGGATCGCTGCTGTACGGCCTCATCCACCAGGGGATGAAATGTGACAGTGAGTGAGAACCTTGCCCTTTTGCACTCTCTCAAGAACGTCTTCTCTTAACCAATTGAAACCTGCAACAAATTAAAAAGGATCAGTATAAAAGGGCAGCTCCTGCCTTAGGCCTGCCAAATTCGTCTGTTTCTGCTTTTCTCGTCCGTTATGAGGTCAGACGTGCTTAGGTTTTGCATTTTGCGTAGATGCCTCCGTCGTTTGAACCTGTTCCTCTCGAACGCTCTCGCTCCGAGACGACGCACAACAGCGATTTTCTGTTTCCGCATTTCAACTTCAGCCTCTTTCGCTGCTGCCCGGTAGCAAAAGCCATGCTGATATATACGTTTCCAAGTAAAAACACTCCAACGAAAAAGATTTGCTTGTCGTCAACATGAAATTAACCTTCAAAAGAATTCATCGGCGCATGTTATTCTAAGCGTGAAAGGCTATTAACTATAACTTTTCCCTCAATAAATTCTTGCTTATTAATAGTTAGTAAGGTAGTTATTACGTTTAGGATTAGGGACGTAGAATAAGGTCATTTAGAATAAGGCATGTACTTAATTAGCACTAATAAATGGCTAATGTTCTAATAATAGGCATGCTAATAAGCAAACAATAAGTCTTTTCATTATGTGCTTTGTTCATACAAATGAAAAGTGAACGTGGATTAGCCAAAAATTCTCACAATTATATTTCCTTGAAAAATCGTATTTCTGTGGCAGTCAGTTTTGCATTTAAAATAGCTTTGTGTACAGCTCCTACACTTATTTTATTAAAACCCCAGAAACAAATTTGCAACCCAGGCTCAATGAAAATACGCGCTCGTGGCGACGTTTCAGCAAAACCAATATTACATTCCTTGCTACATGTTTTGCGGCAGTTGCAAAGTTAAATGCTCGATGAGTGGTGCTAAAATGTGCATTCGGTACATGACCGTGGCTATGTTTTTAGCATGTTTGTTCAAGCACATGCTGCAGTGGTTCGTAATTTAAATGTGCGGGAGTGTGACTAAAGGTTTAATGCTCTATCGAGTTGGAAAAAAAACACACTCACTCACCAAACCCAACCCTAAAACCCCTCAGTGGTGTTAACGTTTGTTGGGGAAACACTGATATTTTAATATTTTTCTCATATGCTGGTTTAAGCTGTTTTGTTGAATCGTAGTTTCGTGAGACTCATGCAAGAACTCCTTGCCTCACAAGTACAACTCTGTATCATGAGAGTTACCTGCATTTAAAAACGGCTGAATATGAATCTGTGAATGCGTAGTGTTCAAAAGTATCGGTTTTCAAATCTTCAAGCATTTTTTTTGAAGGCATACCATGATATAAATGAAAAATTAGGCTTTCTTTAATGAACTGTGGCTCTGTAAATGAAAAATGTAATCGTCCTTAACGTTCATTCCAACTAGAAACTGCATTTTTTTTCCAATTAACCTGTTAAAAGTATTATTAAGCAGAAGAAGGGAGCCATTATGCTGAATTGGCTGTTGTGGATATAGACAACTTATTACAATTGAATACATTTGTAATATACTAAATCATACCCTTATACAGATTTCTCCTGTTGAAAGAACTGCGGAAGGAAACCGGGTTGTGAATGCCATGTCATATCGACTTTATTATGTCCCGTAGTGTTTACAGATGCTTCTCTCTCTTATTCTCAGCCTGCGACATGAACGTTCATAAGCAGTGCGTGATGAACGTGCCAAGTCTGTGCGGCACCGACCACACTGAGCGCAGAGGAAGACTCTTTCTCAAGATCGAGGTCAGCGGAGACAGACTTCACGTCACAGGTCAGCATCCCACATGAACTGGGGAAAAAAAAAGACTTTTATTTTGTCATCTCAAAGTTACATTGTTTTTGCTTTCGTGCAGAAACACATAGTGTCTTCTGATACTGAACATCATGCGGTTACTGAAACCACGTCTTCTTTCTTTGCGTGGAACATTTGGGAAGCATTACGCAAATATGTCCACACTGTGACTTAGACATGTGGGGCGTGTTTAATGTGCCATTTTAGCCTGTTCTGGATCAGCCTTCTCTTTTAGAATGTAGCATAAATCCTTTCGTGAGAGACTTTGAGAGCTTTGTTACTCTGCAGATCTTATACGTGCACGCACCACACTAAAAACAGAAATCACATGATATTACCCTTTAAAAACACAGATGTCATTTTCAGGAAGACCAAAGCAATCTACCAATAGCTGTTTTTGTATTTGGCTTTTAAATACAGGCCTCAATAACAGGACTAACAGAGAGCTTAGTATATCACCCTATATCACCATTACTAGCATATTAGTCCATACCTACCCCATACCTGAATGTAACAAGTACCTTGCTAACTATTAAAAAGAAGCAAATTAGGAGCTTATTGAGGCAAAAGTCATAGCCAATAGTTAGTTAACACTGAGAACTGGTCCTCAAACTAAAGTGTGACCAAATATTCAGTAACACAGTCGTTCACATTAGTCTTATTACTCAGATTTTATAATACTTTGATGCTGTTTTTCCACAGACTGCCAGTTAGCATTAAGCTATCATGGGAGGTCATGTGTTGGGGGTTGAGTGGGTTTAGAGATTGAGTGTGTGTGCGCGCGTGTGTGTGTGTTTGGAGGACTTGGGTCGCAGCAGGACACGGGCAGGCAGCAGGTATGAGGGAGCTTAAGTGCCAGATGTCTGGCCTGATGCCCGGCTGCTGTGATGGTGGGGGTTTATGTGGGGGAGGAGACTTGTATGCCAGCCTGTGGCCGTTCAGAGACTCTTGCTCCAGTGAACACATTCCTGTGAGCTGGCACCTCTTCCCTGCTGTGAGAATATCATCTCTGCTTATCTCTGACCTTACACGCACAGATATGCTGAAGTCAAGCAGGGCTCTCACACTGATCCGCTGATAATTACTGTATAGGTATATCGGAAGAAGTTATTATGGTTATAGTGGATGAAGCAGCCATATTCTACACTGTTTGCATTTTATTTGCCCTGAAATGGACTTGATGATGTTAGTCAAATGTTCTTTTACTACACACACACACATCATCTCGTGACAGTTCTTATATTCATGTTGTTCCAAACCTCTTCTTCAGAATACCTAGCAGATTACTGTTCATCTAAAAGTCTTGGCAATCAAAATTTTTAACCTTCAAAAATGTCATAAAGGCATCACGCGACTCCAGCGATTTAATCCCAATTTTATGAAGTGATGTGATTTACTTGCATGTGGAAACCAAATATCTTTTTTTATGAAGCTTTTATGACCTTCTTGGAGTTTTTGATGCATTTTTGATTACTTGGACTTTCGGGAGATTGCCAAAACTCATTTGTATTTTAAAGATGAATGACAGTCTCATGCGTTCAGAATCAAATGAAGGTCAGTAGATGATGACAGAATTGTCATTTTTGAGAGAACCACCCTTTTAAAATTTAAATGACTGTTTTGCTACTGTACCTTTAAGTAGATAATACAGCATGGTCATTGAAAAAACAAATAATGTAGTGTACGCTAATGTGCTCAAATACTCAAGGCCCATTATATTAATATTATCCATTAAAATGTCCATAGATTTCGAAAAAGGACACAAAGAGAGCCTACGTTTATGTTAACTGGAAATGGTTATAGCCAAAGTTTTGCGTTGTGAGCATGAGGTGCTATGACATATGACTCCGAATTTTCTGCTTATTAATAGTTGTTAAGTTTAGGTGCTGGGTAGTATTAGGGATGTAGAATATGTGCTTAAGTAGTCATAAAGACGATAGTTGTAATAAAAAGACAATACGTTAATAAAAGGCGTGCTAATGATAAGTTAGTTAATATTGATCCCTATACTAAAGTGTCTCCCATCAAACCAATCATTGGCTGGATTCGAGGGAAGCATTAACACACGCTTCTTGTGTCTGTAGAAAATGGTTCTTCATGGGGTTTGTGTGCTCTGAGGTGAACTTGATTAAATTTGTCCAGCCAGGAACACGGCATCCATGTGCACATGTTCTGCACACAATAAATACACACAAATACACGCTCTGGGCAGGGTGTCCTCTTTTTACTCACGCTCTTAAGACCTAAGTGCATCGGACATCACAGTTCTGTCCATACGGTTGGTATGAAAGTGTTTTTGCGAACTTGGCTATTTATCCATATTTACACTACATTAGTCATCATCTATTCAGCCGTGCTTTTCAGTGCAGGGTGTTAGCCTGATGGTTAAATATCGGGCATCATTTAAGGAATCGATGTTAAACAAATGGTTGATACAAGAATTGCTAGCTGGAAGTGTTCGGTCAACCGGTTTCATTAGACGTATAATGCTCGGCTAGGACTAATTTCACATTTTTTTTACTTTTTTGACTTTAACTGTAAGACTGCGCAACTGTCTGTTGTGATGTGGAGCACCAGATACCAGCTGTAAATCACAAGTATGTCCCAAGGCAAATTTCCCACGGGATTGGCAACTTCCTGCCTGCCTGTAGTATCTCAAACTCTTGATCAATGTAGCTGGGCTGACACAAGCTGTCTTATATTGGTGATAGTTTTACTGTTTTACTGTTGGGTTAGACATTTTTCTTCGAACTGACCAATGAGATGCAAGCTGCTGCTCTTAGACAGTCCGCACGGTTCCTATGAACGCAGAAAAGCTAGAAAAATTTTAGACCGTGTCTATCAGACCTCAAGAAGTAACAGAATATAATCAAGCAAACAAACAAACTTTTTTAATTATAGGTCCAGTTAAAATGCTCTGTTATAGGCGTGATGTATTGTGGACTTGGCTATGATTGGCTAATAGTTGTATATGTTTGACAGCAGACATCCTTAACAGATAGACACTGCTGTTTTTTAGGTTAAAACGCATCTCATCGCAAAAGTTCTCATCAAACTGTCTGTAACAACAGCAACCATGTAATAAACTCACACTTACTCACAGTTGTTGCGACATTACTGTCAGATCCAATATAGTCAGCACAGCATGGCCTTTCAATTTCAGTCTTCCTGAAAGTTCCACATAGAATTGGGCCTTGTTTGTAAAAAACGACATATGCACTTTTATCCAAAAGGGACCAGAGTTCTGTCTCTACTACAGTAGAAATCCACCGTAAAATTAAATGAACAAAGAACTGACTTCTTACTTTGGAATCAGCTGTGATGATACTTCTTATTTTCTTTATAATAATCAATGATTCTTAAACAGCAAAGAATGGTCTCGTGTGACACTGAAGACTGAAGACTAAACATTCTCTTCTATCACTTTCTACTGTAGTAGAGACAGAACTCTGGTCCCTTTTGGATAAAAGTGCATATGTCGTTTTGTCAATTAAAAAGAGATTGAAGAGAGGCATTCCAGCTGTTCGCAATCAACCCCTCTTGCATTGTTTTCAATCAGCTTTTTTTGCGTATGAGACCTCCGGTTCCGATCGCTATCTGTAGGCCTGAACTTCTGGAGTCTGTTTGTCTTCTTTAAGGGTTTTATTACATAACCCCCTCTTCCCCTAAGCTTGGCCCGAGCTAAACACGTTGGTGGTCCCTATCAGCGCTTCCCTCATGGATCCCATTTGTAACGGGGGCTCAAGAGATGTAAGTCTTACCGTGGGTCCTGCCTGAGGTACGGCTCAGTCTTATCAGCCTCTTTCTCTCTGGATTCTGGAAGCGTTATAACGGTTAAAGAGTTTCTCTCCACACAGTTGATGGAAATGTTGTGGTTATTATTTAAAGCGGTGACTGTAGGTGATATTAGTGTCTGCCGGTTGGGATTCACTTCCTGTTTTATTTTACCTGTGACTCATTTTGGCATTAGATCAGGCCTTTGACGGCGTAGCGGTGATACGCTGGTCGAGGTGATGCTGATGGGTCGTCAAACGGGAGGATGAAGATGGTATTATTGGCTCTGTGGGCATGAAAGGCGTTATGCATTGTTTCCTTTCTGGAAACAGTGTCTATTCAATGCGCACAAGCTTTCTGTGGAGGTAGCTTTCTCGCAGGTTAAGTATTTCGCAAGCATTTTCGTGTTTCGATTGAGATCCATTGCTGTTTTCGTACGAGAGTTCGTTTATTCCAGGCTGAAGTCAGACGGAGGAATCTTGGCTGACCCTTTCTGTTTTGTGGATAAACAATAGGAAGAAACGAGCTCATCTGACTGCATTATCAGATTACCCAGCATGCCGTGGACCGGACATTTGGTGGTTATGTAACAGCACATCTGAATTTCTCAGGCTATTCGTGCGATTGGAGCGTCTATGGAAAACCACATGTAAAAATAGCCTTTGAAGATTACGTTTTAGGAATTCACGCCGCCATCCGTTAATATCAGTCAGATACGTTTGGCTGAAGTTGAGGATGACATACCGTATCATGGGCAGCATTATGAAGAGGAAACGTTATGATAATTTTATCAGCCATAGTTTCAAATGCATTTTTCATCTAAACATTCTTATGAAGCTGATGCCAAATAGCAACTCTGGCCTTCATAAACTCACTGGATTATTAACTAAGATTAAATAAATATGATGCTACAGTAGGGGGAAAAAAAACAAAACAAACAATACTATTTCAGATTAATTTAATGTGTTACTTGTCATTTGGTCACACTTTATTTCAAGGTATTTGTTCTCACTATTAACTATGGATTTTGCCTCAATAAACTCATGATTTGACGCTTATTAGTAGTTAATTAAGTAGTAGTTAAGTTCAGGTATCGGGTTAGAGATGTACAAAGTGGTCAAGCAGAATATGTGCTTTGTAACGACTCATAAACCGACAATGTTGTTATAATAGGCATGCTAATAAGAAACTAGTTAATAGTGAGAACTGGTTTAGTCCATGTTTTCTGTTGCTGCTTGAGCTAACTAGCTAACTAAACAGTGTTTTCCATATATCTGCCATATATTAAGAGCAAAAAGCCTCGAACCTTTAATACTTTTAATAAAACAAAGTCTGAGCTATTAAATTCTATAGAAAAATTATCTGAAATTCAAACAATATGTCTTCGTGTGGCATCACGGACTACTTCCTTGACATTTTGTCTTCTGCTAGTTATAGCACAAAGTAAACACGAATGAATAGCAGAAAGTGCTCAACCCCAGAAAGATGTAATTAAAACGCTTGCATATAATATGTTTTGTCGTGTTTACTTACCTCGGAAAATCAATTTAATGTACATTCATTGGTCAGCTGGGAAACACAAATTCTAGAGAGCATTACGGTACATTTATATTATGTGGTAATTATAGGTGTTCATAGGTGTCGGTGTTCATCTTTTTTTGGGCGGGGGACAACTTTTAACGCATCATGTTAAAGAGAAGTGTAAAGAGAAAGACGATTTAGCTGGAATTAACAGCAGCGGATCTTTTTCTATCTGAAAAGCCTCAGAAGAGCAAGTGGAAGCGAAGGGATGCACGCGGCGCTTCCTCGTAGATGTCGTATCTAAGCAACAGCCGCAGAAAAAGCCTCGATTCTTGTCGACGTCTCTCCGTCAGCCACCGAGTGTAGGCGATGCGGAGAGTCAAATTAATGGCCACTATCACTGCCAGACCTTGGGATTGAGTTTTTCTGTGTTTCTTAAAAGATTTGAGTGATGTTTTCCGCGCATTCGGATTTGGGAAAAAACTGTGAGCTCTGTTTAAGTTGCTACCTGATGTGAAAAAGACCGAAAGAGACACGTCTCCACCTTTTGGTCGATAACAGAAATGCAACCCGCCCGTTTCATTTTTTTTGAACAGTTGCTCAGTTGCTGTCTGAGAATGATTTAGGAGTAATGCTAATGTACTTGAAAACGTGCTTAAACGGCGCCGCTTTCTGTACCCATATGTTCCTCGAAACCCGTTTTATACGTGATTGCCGTTTAAACATCGACAGTTGTGTGTAATCGCCGTAATAATTATGCTTAGAACATTAGCTATTATTAATGTTCTTCGAACATTAGCTATCTCAAACTTGATCGCACTTTATCTTAAGGTCCAATTCTCGCTATTAACAAACGAACTATGACTTTTGCCTCTGTAAACTTGCTCCAGTTTGGTCCTCATTAATAGTTAGGCAATCGTTAAGTTTAGGCATCGCAATTGTACTGAAGTGTTGATGTTTTCTCTTGTTTCTGTTTCGGTTCGAAGATTTTTATTCGATTTCTTTCTCTTTAATAAAGTGGGCGAGGCCCGAAACCTGATTCCCATGGACCCCAATGGCCTGTCAGACCCGTATGTGAAGCTCAAACTCATCCCGGACCCCAAGAACGAGACCAAACAGAAGACCCGCACTATCCGCTCCTCGCTCAACCCCACCTGGAACGAGTCCTTCATCTTGTGAGTCTTGTCAGTTGCGAACCCGCCTTTCCGACGGCGTTGTAGAAGTGTTTTCTCACGTGTGTGTTTGTGTGCAGCAAGTTAAAGCCTTCGGATAAGGAGCGTCGCCTGTCTGTGGAGGTGTGGGATTGGGACAGAACCACCCGTAATGACTTCATGGGCTCTATGTCCTTTGGTGTGTCGGAGCTGATCAAAGCTCCTATAAGTGGCTGGTGAGTCAAACGCACTGACACAACAAACTGTAAAAAAAGTTACAGCGGTTGTTGCAATGTTTTACGTTACTTGCGTGTTGCTTTTTCTCGTCTGGGTTGGGCTTGCTTGTTTGTTTTTATATATGTCGAATATTAAAGCCAGAAATGAATAACCCTCCGGCTGTAAATTTGGTTGCGTTTTAGAATAGCTAACATTTATTAACTATTAACTACGACTTTTTCCTCAATACCGTTAGAATTTGCTGCTTATTAATAGTTAGTAAGGTAGTTATTAAGTTTAGGATTGGGGATGTAGAATAAGGCATTAATATGTGCTTATTTAGTACTAATATATGGCTAATATTCTAGTAATATGCATGTTAATAAGCGACTGATAGGTGTAACTGTAAAATAAACTGTTACCGTAAATGTAAAAAAAAATGTGCTTAATAGTATTAGCATGCAAAGACATATATTAATAAAACAGGATTAAATATATATATATAAAAATAGTTATTTTACAGATTATTATAGGTTTGTGTCGTATTCTGAATTTGATTTTCACAGTTTTTAGCCATATTGAAGAATGCTGAATATGAGATGAGTACATGCATATTTACATTTAGTCTAGAAGTACAGTAACCATTATGTTTATGTGTTTCCTAACCTAAATTGTTACCAAGATCTTTAAACAAAATAAAAAAAATGTTGTACAGGCTTTATTTTCGAGGTCCAATTTTCACTCTCTAATTTTAGGTATGGGGTTGGAATTAACGGAAACAATTTGGTAACGCAGAATAAGACATATATATGAGATATATAAGTACTAATAAACAGCCAATGTCATAGCTAACAAGCAACTGCTTAATAGTTATAATTGGTCCCTATTATTTAGGTTTACTCTCAGCGTGTAGTTTCGACAGTATATCTTATAAAATTACAGAACGATCCATGGACAAAAGAGTGTGATTTAATTTTAATATCTCTGGTCCTCTGAGAGGCCCTCCGCTTCAAATGAGTGTATGTGAGAGAAAGTTCCCAGGAACCCAGAGACCAGATCTGCTATCTCAGCTTTAATATATCGTATTTATGACAGCCATTGGAAAGCCTGGATTGTATCAATACACTGTTTAATGTTTCACCTTTGCCTGATATTCTCTTGTTTGGCAGGTATAAGATGTTAAACCAGGAGGAGGTGAGTACTACAATGTGCCCATCCCAGAGGAGAAACGACATCAACCTGGAGCTGAGGCAGAAGTTCGAGGTGAGAGTGCGTGTTTATCTCTCCAAGCGCGTTAGTTCGCGACTCGCTGTCGTTCAGAGGGCGCCGAAGAGTCCGCAGCGGCTGTTCGTTCTCAAGTCAAGTCAACGTTGAAATAACGGCGGCGCTGAATCGTAGGACGCGATAATACAGATTAGACTACTAGATCGTGACTCTCGAAGACCAAAAGCCACGGTCAGGATCGCCATGGCAACCGTTTCCATGGCGAGATCTCGCGGTTGGTGGGATGCCGAGGGATGCCAGGGACACGATGGGCGCTGAGATCCCTTTGTCAAGTGTTTGTTTATGCGATGACTGTTCGGCTTCACGATTCTATTATGTGTCTCTCTCTCTTTGGAAACCCCTGTTTTGTTTTTTTCCACATCGAACGGTCTTTTCGCTGTTTTCCTTCTTCTGTGGTATCGTGGAAACCAGGCCTGGCGCACGAAGGTCATGGTTGTTTTGACAGAGTTTAGGAATCACGATTCTCAGATGAATAAGCGGTTTGAACTACTTTGAAAGACTAAACTTTACAGAACGGGGACTAGGTATTGCGCCATTAGGACGCACCGCTGGATCGCCTTGTAACATTTTTATCGACTAGGTTCATTTCAAACGCTCTCCTAGCACCTGCGAGCAGAAATAATGACGAGTAAGACTAGACAGCTAGGTCGAATGCTTTCCGTCTGCCAAGCTTCTTGCCAATGCTTGTGTCTGACAGCGAGTGATTTGTCCCTGACTGATCCTCTCCTTGTTCTGTGACGTTTGTTTCCTGCCTCTCTGTGTCTACAGCAGACGTCTGAAGAGAAAAGACTTGCTGTGTCTCCACAGTCCCTGTGTGTCCCGTATGCAGATAGCAGACTAACATTGCAGTTTTTTCCCTCTTATAGGCCTGTCAGTTCAATATCCACCTGCTGAAGGTAGCCTCCTCTCTCTGCCCTGCTCGCCTCTCGTCTGTCTCTGTCTGTTCATCTCAGATTATTATAATTCACTCCCTCTGATTATTTGTGCGGCTCAGGCTGCTACAAAAAAATCAGATTTACTAACAAAGATGCAATCCGACCTCTCACGGGTTTCCGTTCACTTCCGCTACGCAATTCACGCGCACTTTCTTGTTCTCTTTCTTTATCGCTCCAATGAACATCCCGTGACATCTGACCTCTGATCGGCGGAAAAAGGTCACACAGCTGTTGCCATCTGAGCATAAAAATAAGATAGTTTGATTGATATTATTTCTGTATTTCAAATGAAATATATATACAGCTATATATACAGATATATATAGGCACAATACATGCCAATGCGAAATTAATTTTGTGTTTTGCAAGTTATCACATTAACATTTATTCGCTTTATTTTGTCTTATTACATGTTTATTCTAGTTCTCCCGCCACAAGCACTGCAGTTGTTAGTAAATAGCACAGCAGAGCACAGAAGCTAAAGGACAGGCAATGATCTTTTGGCTGTTTGTGATCTGCGTCAGCCTTCTATAAATCATAGAAGGTTCCCTCACACTCTTGACTCTGAGCATGCTTCATGTGCATCCTGAACGAATGACCGAACTAGATCGCATCTTTTGTCTAGCTCCACAGAAAGATTCTGTTCTAGTCACAGAATGAAAAAGTGTATTAACGCCGTTTTTGTTTCACTGCGCCGTTGATGGTCTCAGAGTGCACTAGTGTTTGGGTTTGCATGTAGATGTGAAGCTCACATACATGAGATCTCCAATAGGGGGCAGCACTTGTTAACTTTAGATGCGTCTGCTGTTTGCTATTTCTCAAAGAGAAACCTGCTAATGAAATGCTTGTTCAACCTTTAAATGTGTGCGTGTGAGAATAGATGGATAACAATGTATCATTGGGCCACTGTGTAGAGTATTTTCTGTATATAATTAGGAAGTGTACATATATTTTACACTGTGTTTAACTTGTGTATACTTAACTTAAAATCTATGAATTAGGTTCTATTACATTGTAATTGCAGTTCAATTAACATGTAATTACATCATGTAATTTAAAATGACCGTTTTAATTTGTACCCCAGTCTAGATAGCATTATGTCCTATCATATTAATATAAATCATGATAGCTGCTTGGGTGGCTAAATGGTAACTCTCCTTCTTTTAAATGTTTTTACACAGGTTTCTGACTTTTTGGATCTAAAACCGTTCCTTGAGGAACACCAGTGCTAAACGTAACTACTTACTGAGTATCGCAGGCTGTAAAAGTGTTAAATTAAAAGCGTTATTCTAACGGTGTTAACCTGAAGCCTCTAAATGACTTTAAAGACAAATAACTGCGTCATCAGCCCCAAGACTGCAGTTTATCCTCAAGCAGCACTACTTAATATAATTTAAAACAACTTCTCAAGAACCTTAATTCTTGAGACCCTTAAACTGCGTTTTACTTCAGATGACAAATACACTATTGTTTTGTCAGTAATGTAATTTTTGTGTAATCTATGAAAAAAAAAAACTTGGGTCTTTGTACACTGTTTGTGATAATACACTAGTTTTATTTGGTTTCCAGCAAATGAGACATTTTTTTTATTATTTGATCTTCTAACCACTTCTGTGTTTAAGAAGTCTACAAGAAAGCTCTCTGTGTTTAATAACTGAGCACCGTTAATCTAAAATCAACCACACGATGGCTCCCTTCTTACAGTAGGTTTATCATCCGAAACGTTTAACAGATGCTTTCAATTCAGTGTGGTTTATGAGGTTTATACAGCACAAAAGATTGATACTAAAGGGGCAGTAACATTATTAGCTAAAACAAATTGTTGAGAAGAGCTTCTGTGTGTTGGTACCTTAAATGTGACGTAGTAGCTGCTAGCTTGTCCATTCGTATTCACCATATCAGCGCACTTAGAGTAACATAACTGATCATTGAAAAATTAGGCATGACAGCACTGATTTACTTAATAATGCTGCTGAAAGTCACGTCATTTTGTAATATCTAACCATGTAAGTCTGCACACCTGCCTAAAACACATTAGTTATTTCTAGATGACATTAGGATGGCACTACTTTAATAATTCTGGGAAATCATTAACAGTGTGACAGGATTTAAAACAGCCTCCTCAAATTAAATTAACACGTGAAACCTTTGATAATTCTTTGACATTTCTACATCACGATGTCTGTGCAGTCAGAGGACACACAGTGATGGTGTTCCTCTTATCTCAGAGACACTAACTGGCTCTTATGTTAAATGGAGGTCTTTTCCATTACAAAAATGTTATATTTTAATAAGATTTTAAACATTCTATGACATATTATGTTGTAGCGCTAATATGCTTTTTTTGTGCCAGATCACTTTAGAAGTGTTAAAACACCATCAGAATTTTAACAGGATTGACAGCATGATTTTATAGATATGGAGCATAGGGCATTTATTAGAAGGGAAAATAATATTGCTGTTTTTTTATATCAAATTTGTTAGCTATTGTTTATGGTACAAAATCATGGTAATCAATCAATCTAGGTGTTCTGGTCTCTGATGAACATAATCTCTGGGTGCTGATCTACCATCTAGTCTGGATACAAACTGTGAAAACAGATTGAGAAAGAGACAGGACTAATATTAGCGTAGATGCCATTCTTTTTACGATGTCACAAGTACATCGTATTTTAGGAGTTAGTGTTCCCGGTTCCAGCAAATCTAAGTAATGCAGCCTAAAAATCCTTTAACGGATTTGAATAATAAAAAGTGTGTTGGTGTGTTATGTGTAGGCTAAGTTAAAAAGATGTGTCTTTAATCTAGATTTAAACTGGCAGAGTGTGTCTGCTTCCCGAACAGAGTTAGGGAGATTGTTCCAGAGTTTAGGTGCTAGATAGGAAAATGATTTACAGACGCTAGAAACATGGTTTTCGAAGCGAAAGATTGCTGTCAAACAGCACACCTAGGTTCCTAACTGATGATGAAGAATTAACAGAGCAGCCATCAAGTGTTAGACTGTGTTCTAGATTATTATGTGGGTGTTGTTTTAGGTCCAATTATTAGCACCTCCGCATTAAGAAGTTACTCATCATCCAGTTTTTTATATCGACTATGCATTCTGTTAGATTCTCAATTTGGTGTGTATCACCAGGCTGCGCTGAAATATAGAGCTGAGTATCATCAGCATAGCAGTGAAAGCTAACACCATGTCTCCTGATGATATCTCCCAGAGGTAACATGTATAGGTTGAAAAGTAACGGTCCTAGCACTGAGCCTTGAGGAACTCCATATTTCACTTGTGAGCGATATATGATTCCTCCTCATTTAGTTCTACAAACTGATAGCGGTCAGATAGATATGATTTAAACCATGCTTAAACCAAGGCGAATACTAACAAAGCTAGTATTTTTGTATTGTTTTTACATATTTTTTTATGCATTATCTTTTATTATTATTATTATCAAAATGGGTATATTTGAAAAAAAAGTTTAAAAATTTCTAAAATATTTGTTTAAATATAAGAAAATCAAATAGGGACCAATTATAACTATTAACTAGTTACTTATTAGAATATTAACATGTTGGCTGTTTATTTGTACTTAAATACTTATAAGCACATATTCTACATCCTACGCAATACCTAAACTTAATAAATACCTAACTAACTATTAAAAAACAGCAATTTAGTTGTTTATAAAGTGTTTTATGCTAATAGCGAAAATAAAACTTAAAATAAAGTGTAACCAGAATACCTACAATAACAGAAAAATTGGCAGCTGTTAATTGTTATTCATTTTCTACACGTATGGTATATTAATAAGGGACACAAAAAGCACGCATTTTGTAGAATGAGCATCGTACATTGTGCATTGACAATAGTGGGGTGTAGTCTATCAGAACTGACCACGGTGGTTATGGGAAAAATAGAGAGTGCATTAGTGCCCTAAATACTGTTGATGGGTTTTTACACCAAAACAACAGGGTAGAATAGAGTGCTATAGTAGAATACAAGTGAGAATGCAGTATACAGCGAGAGTGTGTGAAAGATGTCGGAGGTGTAATGGCGGCATTTGAAGGAAGGTGATAGCCCCTCATTATCACTGTGAACCGGTGAACCATGAAGAGCCTCACTGAGTTCCACTGGGTATGAAGGCCACAAACAGAGCAACATCATGCTCCACTATTAATAGTGCTATACTTCATTCTTCCAGTTAACAGACCTTCTCTAACATCTGACAATCGGTGCAGGAGGCTTGCAATTTCTTGTCCAGATAAAAACGCCTTAAAAAATATGTACATTAATTTTGAGGTATATTTGTGAAGTACACAGTGTGAGTAGACTTTACACAATTTGGAAGATGGCTTTCATGTCAACCATGAGGGTTTTTTTTGAGTTGACTATTAAGTGCCCCTATTAGGAGTAATGAAAGGTCATTTTTTGGGGTTTCGGGAGTCTCCAACAATAGGTTGACATGTATGCAAGATCAAAAAACACTTTTATTGTCTCATATTTTTACCTTACTTGCTTAACAACTCCCAAACGATTAGTTTAACAATGAATTTTTACATACCTCCCTTTGCATGACGCTAATCTGAGGTAATTGGTGTGATTGGTCTAATTTTCATTTTACTGTGCCAGAATGTCTGAGAAAGCAGTGTTTGTGAGCACAGTGCTGCTTTGTGTACAGCGTTACCAGGAAAAACTCATTTTTTCTGCTCCAAAAATGTCACCTAGTGGCGAAGAATGAATGTGCACTTTCATATAGACAAACACGAAAAGACCAACAAGTGCTAATGTTTCACCTTAGCGTCAACACTTTCAGATTTAAAAGTTTACAGGATGTTTTCATACATTTTTTGACACCTCCTGTCCTTTAAAAAAAATAGGTTTGGTTGCAGTTTAGTTTGGGGACCAATTCTCACTATTAACTATTTATTAACTTATTTTAAACTCAGTAAACTCCTATTTAGCTGCTTATTAATAGTTAGTAAGGTAGTTGTTATGTTTATGCATGGAGTAGGATTAAAGGGATCTAAAATGTCTTCATGTAAAATAAGTCAATAATATGTGCTTCAAACAGCCAATATGCCCTTAATTTGCATGCTGAGAACTGCTCCCTAAACTAATATGGCGTTACCATATGTTTTTATTCCTCCTTTACATTCCTGCGCCACACCATCGAGCAAAATTCTGTTGATTTATTGTGTAAAGCCTGAACAGGCCGTGTGGTGCGATATAATGAAAGTGTGTGACTCACATGTCGCGATTCTGTTGGACACCACAGCATTGCCGCTGCAACTGACAGTGACTCGGTGACCTTCAGCGACTGTGAATGGACTTTAAATTAACTCCAGACATTAAAGCCAGGCTCACTCTTAAGTCGCCTGATATACTTTACAGTATACAAGATAGACTTTGAAAAGGGTGTGAGGGCTAATTGTAAGGTTGAGCCTGGAGGTTGTGTCGTTCAGTTTTGTCCTGAAGATCTCCACAGCATCTTTGCATCTCTCACTAGCAGCTGCGGAGGTCTCTCAAGCCTAGCGCACATTTTTCTGCATGTCCTGTAATTTTCACACAGGCCTGACCATGTTTACAGCACGTTTCTAAGAAGTAGAGCACGCAACTGATTTTTAATGCTGTGGCTCATGTGTGTGTTGGTGTATGGGTTATTGATCACTCTCCGTCACTCTTGTAGAAAGCCAAGCTCGGCCCTGGAAAGAAAGTCATCACTCCCACTGATCACCGGCGCTTCAGTTTACCATCCGGGAACATGAACAGAGTTCAACTCAATGACTTCCATTTTCTGGCTCTTCTGGGCAAAGGCAGTTTTGGGAAGGTCAGTCACTGTCGGGCCTCAAACAAATGCTTGGTAAGATAAATCTACTAGATCTTCCTCAGAACTATTTTGTTTGTCAGTGGAGTAAATAAACCACACTTGACTCTAAATCCCACCATCTAAAATTGTGCAAAGCAAAAAAGACCGAAGAGTAATACTATAGGTTTTTAGATGCATATTGGAGTGATTCAATTATATGCCAAGCAAGAGAAAAAGTGACAGCACCTTAAGAAGGCATATGTCAAATAACTAAATGACCCACACCATGAGTTTCCACTCAGTGTGCGTTTGTTTTCAACTTAGGTAATGTTGGCAGAGATGAAGTCCACTGAGGGCTGTATGCCATAAAAATCCTGAAAAAGGACGTGGTGATCCAGGACGATGATGTGGAGTGCACAATGGTGGAGAAGAGAGTACTGGCCCAGAGAGATAAGCCACCTTTCCTTACCCAGCTGCACTCCTGCTTCCAGACTGTGGTGAGAAATGCATCTCTTTATGTCTGTTGTTTTTGGGGTGGGGGCATTTCTGTGGCCATGGAAAGTGGAAGGCTAGAGGCAGTAAACCTTTTAGAGCGCCAGAGTTTCAATTAAGAACTTTCTCAAAATGACTTCACAACTAATTTAACATGCTGCAGTATTCGACAACTGATATTTGGAAATGCTCTGAGACAAATCTACTCGATTTCAGAGCTGTTTGCAGTGAATTGTTATAATTTCAGTTTGTTTCTCACAAAAAGCAATCATATATGACGATGGACCACAAAACCGTAAGTCATAAGAGTAATTTTTTTTTCTGAAAGCTGGATTAATTAGCTTTCCACTCATATATGGTTTGCCAGGACAGGACAATATTTTGATACTATTTGAAAATCTGGAATTTGAGAGTGCAAAAAAATAACAATTAAATATTGAGAAAAGTGTGCAAATGAAGATCTTCGCAGTTCCATTTAGAAATTCTCATTTGTCTGTTTCTTAGAAAACAGCACACAAACAACTGACGTACATAATAGTTCAGGGTTTTGTAAGTTCAAGACAGGGAAGCTCCTCCAGGAGTCACAGCGGGGGCGCTCTCAGTATGGGCATCCTGCTGATGAATAATGCAACAGATCCCAGCATGCCCTCTCTAAATATTCATGAGCTGCACGCAGACAACAAACCAGCCATCATGTCCAGTCGCATTTCTCTCCAAACACCAGAACTCCCCCTGGGATGGTCACGATGCTTCTTCAACATAACTGGTGTCAGAGTAAGCCGACGCAGCCCTGTTGAAAAGGTCTTCAGAGCTGTTTACCAGCGTATGTTGCGTTTTGGGGCTGTGGTGGAGTCTTACCAGAAGATTATAAAAATATCTTGGTGTAAATAAAGGAGATTTTGCACCTAAACTGTAGAAAATCAATTTATGAGCTAGCTGTCCGTCGTTGCTGTTGAGCCCTGCACATGAGAGGCTCAAGAGACATTCTTTAGTCAATATCTGTTCGGTTGTGAAAGCAATCGAAAGTTATCAATCTGAGAAAGAAAAAAGAAAAGATGTGTCTGCTGTACAGTAAATCAATATGTCAATGGCATCCTGTCACAGGCTGAGGTCGGTGCATGGATTGATTCAGAACCGCATGCAGGGGTTTACTTGTTTATTTTTATTCATTTCGGCTTTTCTTTTATCAGGATCGTCTGTACTTTGTAATGGAGTACATTATGGCGGAGACCTGATGTATCACATCCAGCAAGTGGGCAAGTTTAAGGAGCCACAAGCCGTGTAAGACATGACTCGCATCCTACAGCCAATCAAAAAGCAGTACACACTAATGGTGAACACATAGTCAAGCAAAACACATATGCTGGTTCATCTACAAAAAGTGTGCTTGTGTGGCTATGATCTCAGTGGGACACCAGCTTATGGTGCCAGATGTACTGTAATCATTCATTAAGATTTGTCTTAAATTCTTCAAATCAGAATTCATTCAAATGCCAATATGTGCTTAAATTCTGCGAAGACGCGTTCTGTAAATTCTGTAAGCGTTTGTTCCATCAACACCCAGTCTTCTAGAGTTGTTAAGTGTTGTTCACAACTCCACGCCATTTTTTCACCTTGTCAACAGAAGCTAGAAAAGTTCTGCGGAGTAATCAATTTGAGTTTACTTCCTTTTGCTTCTCGTAAGGCCTGGGATGACAGTCTGGGAAAAGCAAAACAAGCAATCCTCTAGATGTTAATGAATGTGTGTGATGATGACTAATCGCCTCTGTGTTGGGTCGACAGATTCTATGCGTCGCCAGAGATTGCTGTCGGACTCTTCTTTCTTCACAGGAAGGGAATTATTTACAGGTGAGTGGATTGCGGTATCTTTAGCATTACAGTACATGCAGATTATCGCTCTGCCAGAGGTGAGAATCGCAATGCTAGGTCTTATAGCTGGCAGTCTATGTCGCGCCCGTCCGGGAAAAACACACATTAATTGGAGCAGATGTGACTCTCCACATGATTGAATTAGATTAGCTGAGAACGGAGCCAGTAACAGCTATGAGATGGCGTCAAAGACAAACCCATTAAAATTCCATTTTCGTTACCCTTACTGTAGCAGCAATACAGAGAAAGAGTCTCCAGCTTATTTTGACATATAATTACAATAGAATTCAGGACACTGCATGTGCACCACTGTTTAGCTTTTTTACTGAGTATATAAAGACTTTTACAGTGAAATCACAATTTTCAAACTTTTTAATTCCATGTCTGTCAAAGTGTTCCTAAATGTTAATATATAATAGTATTAACTGGGAGGAATGGGAACACTCATCCTAAGACAAAGAAAATACTACCTGAATATGCTGGAAAATTATAGACATCAAGAGGTCGAAAAAGAGGGTATGAAATGCCTGCAATGTAAAATGTGAAAGTGAAATCTACGAAGTGTTTAAAGACTGTACTTTAGTAAGTTTGATTTTATTTTGTTAATATCCAACCAGTCATTATTTTGCAGTGCTTCTTTATATCTGTATGCTACCTAGAACGTAGATGATAAGGCCTGATAGACGTCAGATGTATAGAGAGCGCGGTGTCGCTTGAAAACAGCCACATCAGCTTGATGACAGCGAGCATTACTCAGGGTTAAGGCAGATCCCAAACACCGCGGTGAATGCAACATAAATATTCCTGTGTATCCAGAGAATGGTCACTCTCTGGGGAGAAGGGGACTGTGAAAGGCTGTTATGTGCAGCATGTCACCGATGGCTCCTCACTCGTTCCGTCCCCGCAGAATTCGGCGTTCAGCTCGCATTAATCATGCTCTTTGATGATGA